>NC_092155.1:42213666-42313666 GCF_045791955.1 Oncorhynchus clarkii lewisi | reverse complement strand
CTGAAGCATTGCAGCCCATTAAAACACCACTGGACAAACATGATTGTTTGTAAAAATTCTCCATATGAAAGATCAATAAATATGCATTAACTTTGTGCACGCACAAATACACACAATTACACACAAACACACACACACAATTTTAGTTGGGTTTTTTGGCGACATATTTTGAAAACAGGTGTATCGGAACAGAGCTTAACCTTCTACCTGGAGGCCATAGCCTGAGAGGTGAGGGGTCAGGGGAGAGAGGTCAGAGTGTGCTGAGCGGGCACTAAACCTTGGGCAGATCCATACAGGCCTGTAGTAGCCCCAGGGTGTGTTCAGAATGTTTGTTCTCTGAACACACACACACACACATACCCACACAAACAGTTCAGCTCTGACAGCACACTCCTCTCCAACACAATAATATAAATTACACCATTGAGGAGTGGGGGAATTCTCTCTCTCCTTCTCTCTTTCATCCCACTCATCCACCTTCTTCCACTCCCTGGCTTCTTCATCCTTTTCTCTTCATCTTCCTGCGTATCTTTCAACCCACCTTGGTTTTATGACTCGAATGAATTATGGAGGAAAAGGAGGAGAAAAACTGGGTGAAAAGGGAGAGAGAGAGAGAGGAAAAGAGAGAGAAAGAGAGAGGAAGAGAGAGAGAGCGATTAAATGAAAGATGGTCTGGGAGAGTGCCTGCGGCTTCATGTTGTTAGGACCTGCCCGCAAGTAGTCATGGCCAAGCTAAGCCCTGGATGTCTGACTGACACACACAAACACTCATTATTAAACAGGCTAATAGAAACCTGCCTGCTGACACATACCATACTGTATAAAGCAAATGTTTGTCACAACAAACAAATTCACTCAGGTTCACTAAGAAAGGCATCTATCAGCTACTATACTCATGTGTGCTATATCTCTCGAAAAATCTAGACAGACAAACAGATGGATAGACAGACAAGCACATGCACACGCAAGTTTGTAGGAGAGGGTCAGAACAGAAGGCATGAGAGGCGATAGACCTTGTCCCTAGAGTGGTGGTTCTGAAAACACTTAGAGAGATCCTCATAACTAAAGAAACAGAACTGAGTGACAGACAGGTGAATGTGTCACCCAGGAAACTGACAGGCGATGACAGACACACAATGGGAAGTGTGTGAACAGACTGAACCATGGAGAGAGCAGAGGGACACATTAACACAATCAACAGAGTCAGATTCAACACTTAAACCCCAATATCCCCCCTCCTGCCATATCGCTGGTGCAATTGTAGGTCAGAGACGTCTGGTGAACTCCCACTCAACCTGGCTCCTTCTTCGACACCTGATGCCAGTGTGCGTGTGTGTTTGTGTGTGTGTGTGTATGCCTACATGATTTGGGCTCCCGAGTGGCGAAGCGTTCTAAGGCACTGCATCTCAGTGCTAGATGCGTCGCTACAGACCCTGGTTCGATTTCAGGCTGTATATCAATTGACACAGTGTCGTTAGGGCTTGGCCGGGGTAGGCTGTCATTGTAAATAAGAATTTGTTCTTAACTGAATTGCCTAGTTAAATGAAATATTTTTGTAAAAATTGTGTATGTGCGCTAACACAGGTGAGGCCCACCACAATAGCACAGTCGCAGTCGGCATTCCAATTCATCCCAAAGGTGTTTGATGGGGTTAAGGTCAGGGCTCTGTGCAGGCCAGTTAAGTTCTTTCACACCGATCTCGTTGCTTCTAGAGGCAGTTTGGAACTCGGTAGTGAGCGATGCAACCAAGGACAGAGGATTTTTACACGCTATGCGTTTCAGCACTCTGTGGTCCCATTCTGTGAGCTTGTGTGGCCTACCACTTCGCAGTTGAGCCGTTGTTGCTCTTAGACGTTTCCACTACACAATAACAGCACTTACAGTTGGCCGGGGCAGCTATAGCAGGGCAGAAATTTGACAAACTTGACTCGTTGGAAAGGTGGCATCTTATGACTGTGCCACGTTGAAAGTCACTGAGCTCTTCAGTAAGGCCATTCTACTGCCAATGTTTGTCTATGGAGATTTCATGTCTGTGTGCTCGATTTTAGACACCTGTCAGTAACAGGTGTGGCTGAAATAGCCAAATCCACTCATTTGAAGTTGTGTCAACATGCTTTTGTATATATAGTGTAAGTCAATAAGTCATTGTTTTAGTCATATATATGACATATTTGGGCTTGAAGTGCCATATTTGGGCTTGAAGTTCTTGAATGTGTGACTTCGGATGTTTCCGTGAGTCTTACGTGTCTTTTCCTATGAAATTACGTGCAAATTCTTTCCAGCATATGTTTTTTTTTTGGGCTGGGTTTTATTTAAATGTTACCACACATCAGCATAATCAGAAACACTTGCTGCAAAGTTCTTCCTATTCACAAGTCGTCTGAAAGTCAAACAGCTTTTCTCTGTAGCTTACACGTGGGTTACCACTCGATAAAACAGGCTCAATCATAAATGTTTGTCATTTAGCAGACACTCTTATCCGGTGTGACTTACAATTAATGCATTCATCTTAAGATAGCTGGGTGAGACAACAACACATCACAATCGCATCAAGTGCATTTTCCCTCAACAAAGTATCCATCAGCAAAGTCAGCGCTTGTGGTAAAAGAGAAGTGGCATCGTGAGAGTTATTTAAGATACTCTTCAAAGAGGTAGGGTTTAAGATGTTTTCGAAAAATGAGTAGGGACTCCGCTGTCCTGACTTTAGGGGTAAGCTTGTTCCACCATTGCTGTGCCAGGACAAAGAAGATCTTCGACTGGGCTAAGTGGGAGCTGCCATCCCATAGGAGTGGGAGGGCCAAGAGACCAGAGGTGGCGGAACTGAGTGCTCGGGTTGGGATGTAGGGTTTGACCATATCCTGAAGGTAAGGAGGTGCAATTGCTGCTCTGTAGGCGGGCAGCAGGGTCTTGACGATGATGCGAGCTGTGAGGGTTTGATGGCACAAGCAGGGAGATCTGCAGCCAACAGAAAGATACAGTGGTCTAGACGTGAGATTACAAAATGCCTGGATTAGGACCTACGCTGCTTCCTGTGTGAGGAAAGGTCATACACTACGGATGTTGTAGAACATAAACCTGCAGGAGCGAGTCACTGCTTTGATGTTTGCAGAGAACAACGGAGAGTTATCCAGGGTCACACCAAGGTTCTTTGTACTCTGGGATGGGGACAACATGGAGTTGTCAACCGTGATGGAGATGTCTTGGAGCGAGCAGCTCCGTTTTGTCGAGGTTGAGCTTGAGGTGATGGGCCAACATCCAAGCTGAGATGTCTGCCAGTTATGCAGAGATGTGTGTCGCCACCTGGGTGTCAGAAGGGGGGAAGGAGAAGAGTAGTTGTGTCATCCGCATAGCAATGATAGGAAAGCCCATGTGAGGATATGACAGAGCCGAGTGACTTGGTGTAAAGAGAGAGCCTAGAACCGAGCCCTGGGGGACACCAGTAGTGAGGGCATGTGGTGCAGACACAGATCCTCTCCATGCCACCTGGTAGGAGCGACCTGCCAGGTGGGATACAAACCAGGAGTGTTCAAAAACCTGAGACGCCCAACCCTGAGAGGGTGGAGAGGAGGATCTGATGGTTAACGGTGTCAGAGGCAGCGGATAAATCTAGGAGGATGAGAACAGAGGAGAGACAGTCAGCTTTGGCAGAGCGGAGAACCTCTGTGACACAGAGGAGAGCAGTCTCAGTTGAGTGAGCCTCCTTGAAGCCTGACTGGTTAGGGTCAAGAAGATCGTTCTGAGAGAGATAACAAGAGAGTTGGTCAGAGACAGAACAATCAAGTAGTTTGGGAAGAAAAGAAAGGATACCAGTCTGTTGTTGTTGACGTCAGAGGGGCCAAGTGTTGGTTTCTTGAGGAGGGGAGCAACTCTGTCCATCTTGAAGTTAGACATCAGTGCAGCTTTTGACATTATTGATCATAGTCTGCTGCTGGAAAAACATATGTGCTGCTGGAAAAACGTATGTGTTACACCCCCTGCTATAATGTGGATAAAGAGTTACTTGTCCAACAGAACACAGAAGGTGTTCTTTAATGGAATCCTATCAATTATAATCCAGTTAGAATCAGGAATTCCCCAAGGTAGCTGTTTAGGTCCCTTGTTTTTTATTTATTTTTACTAACGTCATGCCACTGACTTTGAGTAAAGCCAGAGTTTCTATGTATGCGGATGACTCAACACTATACACATCAGATACTACAGTGACTGAAATGACTGCAACACTCAACAAAGAGCTGCAGTTAGTTTCAGAGTGGGTGGCAAGGAATAAGTTAGACCTAAATATTTCTAAAACTAAAAGCAATGTTTTTGGAACAAAACACTCTCTAAACCCTAAACCTCAACTAAATATTGTACTAAATAATGTGGAAATTGAGCAAGTTGAGATGACTAAACTGCTTGGAGTATCACTAGATTGTAGACTGGTCAAAACATCATGATCAAAACATTGATGCTGTAGTATTGATGCAGTAGTAGCTAAGATGGGGAGAAGTCTGTCTGTAATAAAGCAATGCTCTGCCTTCTTAACAACACTATCCACAAGGCAGGTCCTACAGGCCCTAGTTTTGTCACACCTTGACTACTGTTCAGTCGTGTTGTCAGGTGCCACAAAAAAAGACTTAGAAAAATTGCAATTGGCTCAGAACAGGGCAGCACAGCTTGCCCTCGGATGCACACAGAGAGATAATATTAATAATATGCATGTCAATCTCTCCTGGCTGAAAGTGGAGGAGAGATTGACTTCATCACTACTTTTATTTATGAGAGGTATTGACATGTTGAAATCACCAAGCTGTCTGTCTAAACTACTGGCACACAGCTCGGACACCCATGCATACCCACAAGACATGCCACAAGAGGTCTCTTCACAGTCCCCAAGTCCAGAACAGATTATGGGAGGCGCACAGTACGACATAGAGCCATGACTACATGGAACTCTATTCCACATCAAGTAACTGATGCAAGCAGTAAAATTTGTTTTAAAAAACTGATAAAAAAAACACCTTATGGAACAGCGGGGTCTGTGAAGCAACACAAACATTGGCACAGACACATGCATACACCCACACACACACACACATACGATAACATACGCACTATACATACAGTGCCTTGCGAAAGTATTCGGCCCCCTTGAACTTTGCGACCTTTTGCCACATTTCAGGCTTCAAACATAAAGATATAAAACTGTATTTTTGTGTGAAGAATCAACAACAAGTGGGACACAATCATGAAGTGGAACAACATTTATTGGATATTTCAAACTTTTTTAACAAATCAAAAACTGAAAAATTGGGCGTGCAAAATTATTCAGCCCCCTTAAGTTAATACTTTGTAGCGCCACCTTTTGCTGCGATTACAGCTGTAAGTCGCTTGGGGTATGTCTCTATCAGTTTTGCACATCGAGAGACTGAAATGTTTTCCCATTCCTCCTTGCAAAACAGCTCGAGCTCAGTGAGGTTGGTTGGAGAGCATTTGTGAACAGCAGTTTTCAGTTCTTTCCACAGATTCTCGATTGGATTCAGGTCTGGACTTTGACTTGGCCATTCTAACACCTGGATATGTTTATTTTTGAACCATTCCATTGTAGATTTTGCTTTATGTTTTGGATCATTGTCTTGTTGGAAGACAAATCTCCGTCCCAGTCTCAGGTCTTTTGCAGACTCCATCAGGTTCTTCCAGAATGGTCCTGTATTTGGCTCCATCCATCTTCCCATCAATTTTAACCATCTTCCCTGTCCCTGCTGAAGAAAAGCAGGCCCAAACCATGATGCTGCCACCACCATGTTTGACAGTGGGGATGGTGTGTTCAGGGTGATGAGCTGTGTTGCTTTTACGCCAAACATAACGTTTTGCATTGTTGCCAAAAAGTTCAATTTTGGTTTCATCTGACCAGAGCACCTTCTTCCACATGTTTGGTGTGTCTCCCAGGTGGCTTGTGGCAAACTTTAAACGACACTTTTTATGGATATCTTTAAGAAATGGCTTTCTTCTTGCCACTCTTCCATAAAGGCCAGATTTGTGCAATATACGACTGATTGTTGTCCTATGGACAGAGTCTCCCACCTCAGCTGTAGATCTCTGCAGTTCATCCAGAGTGATCATGGGGCTCTTGGCTGCATCTCTGATCAGTCTTCTCCTTGTATGAGCTGAAAGTTTAGAGGGACGGCCAGGTCTTGGTAGATTTTCAGTGGTCTGATACTCCTTCCATTTCAATATTATCGCTTGCACAGTGTTCCTTGGGATGTTTAAAGCTTGGGAAATCTTTTTGTATCCAAATCCGGCTTTAAACTTCTTCACAACAGTATCTCGGACCTGCCTGGTGTGTTCCTTGTTCTTCATGATGCTCTCTGCGCTTTTGACGGACCTCTGAGACTATCACAGTGCAGGTGCATTTATACGGAGACTTGATTACACACAGGTGGATTGTATTTATCATCATTAGTCATTTAGGTCAACATTGGATCATTCAGAGATCCTCACTGAACTTCTGGAGAGAGTTTGCTGCACTGAAAGTAAAGGGGCTGAAAAATTTTGCACGCCCAATTTTTCAGTTTTTGATTTGTTAAAAAAGTTTGAAATATCCAATAAATGTCGTTCCACTTCATGATTGTGTCCCACTTGTTGTTGATTCTTCACAAAGTTTTATATCTTTATTTTTGAAGCCTGAAATGTGGCAAAAGGGCGCAAAGTTCAAGGGGGCCGAATACTTTCGCAAGGCACTGTACATATGGATTTAGTACTGTAGATATGTAGTAGTGGTGGAGTAGGGGCCCGAGGGCATACAGTGTGTTGTGAAATCTGTGAATGTATTGTAATGTTTTAAAATTGTACAAACTGTCTTAATTTTGCTGGACTCCAGGAAGAGGAATGGGGATCCATAATAAATACAAATACAAGCCAGAGGGGACACAGCCAGTGGCCAGGGATGATACGGAGGAGGGAGAGATGATAGGTTGAGCTTTCCTCCATTTCCGCTCAGCTGCCCGGAGCCCTGTTCTGTTAGCACGCAGTGAGTCCCTCAGCCACAGAACGGGAGGGGAAGGTCGGGCCAGCCGGGAGGAAAGGAGACAGTGAGAGTCAAAGGAAGCGGAAAGGGAGGAGAGTATGGTCGAAGAGGCAGAGTCAGGAGACAGGAGGAAGAAGATTTTAGCAGAAGGGAGATAGGATGGGATGGAAGAGGAGAGAGAGAGTGAAGATTCCTGCGGGAATCCGACACGGTTTCACTGGAATTATCAAACAGCAAGAGTCAGACAAATGTCAACCTTCAACACGCCATATGCTTGTATCGGCAAATGTTTACCTGAGACTCCTCTCTTGACAGGTGTATGTTAGCTAGTTACAGTGACAGCTGTCAGTCAGTACCCTCTTTGTTGTTATTTCATACCTTGTGGCTGGAGCTGACCAATAGAATGAAAGGTCACAACCTTTTTCTGTGTACACCCACCTTTCGTCCACAGGGAAAGGACGGGACTGCAGAGTATGGGCTGATCCAATGGGAAAGGAGGGGTGGGCGGGTGAGGATGGGGGCATAAAAACCTCGACCAAACTGTATGACAGGAAAGTACGCAGATTCCAAGGAGATTAGGGGAATTTGCTTATTAGGGGAATTGCCCTTATCCTGGGCAATTTACGGGGATCAATCCACACTCCCTTCGTAAAGGTGGAAACTCCTCTAGGGTAATTTAGGTTAAATGGCCTTTTCATGTGTCTGATTAGCCTACAGTGCCTTCAGAAAGTATTCATGTCCCTTGATTTATGTCACATTTTGTTGTGTTACAGCGTGAATTCAAAATGGTAAAAAAAAATCGGAATGTATTGAAAATGAATGTATTGAAAATGAAATACACAAATATCGAATTTAATACACATTCAAACCACTGATTCAATAGAATCAACTTTTTACAGCTGTGAGTCTTTCTGGGTAAGTCTATAAGAGCTATGCACACCTGAATTGTACAATATTTGTACATTATTCATTTAAAACTTCTTCAAGCTCTGTCAAGTTGATTACAGTCAAAACTGTAATTAGGCCATTCAGGAACATACAATGCCGTCTTGGTAAGCACCTCCAGCCTATATTTTCCTTTTGTTTTAGGTTATTGTCCTCAAATTTGTCTCCCACTGAAAAGCAGACTGAACCAGGTTTTCCTCTAGGATTTTGCCTGTGCTTAGCTCTATGGGTGAAGTGAAAGTAGGTAGGGGTTAAAGGGAAACCTCGGGATTTTGGTAATGAGTCCCTTTATCTGCTCCCCCAGAGTCAAAGGAACGACTGGATACTGTTTTTATGTCTCTGTATGATGGACGTTAGAGGTAATACTAACTAGCATTAGCACAATGACTGGAAGTCTATGGGTATCTGCTAGCATGCTGACTATTCATTGGGAACTCCCAATGAAAAAACTCTGAGCTATGTAGGCAGGAAGAGCACATTCATACAGATGGGCAACTGTGAGGCTCACGGACACACGCAAACATGCAAACACACTCCCACGCACACTCAAATCATCAGTCACATTCCATCAGATATAAGGTCCCGAGCCATTAATGAAACGTTTTAACCATGCAGAAGGCAGACATCCCATTGTCCACTGGGGGAATAATAGAGAGTCAACGAGAGCTAGTCAAGCCAGAGCTCTGGGTGGTAAACAAGACAAGGGCAGTCAGAAGCTCCTCAAGAACATTGCCATTTAGGACGAAAACCAGACGCTCTCACAGATCCAGTCAGCCCCGTTCACGCATGCACACACACAGGAAACCGAGCACAACATAAACACAGTCCGAGGTATGCAACAAATACTAAGGGGGACTGATGATGACAAGCCCTTTCCATCCACTGCAGGTGCACTGCCTTTGAACAAAGGACATTTTTCCTTTAGTCCGGATACGAAACACATTCAAAATGACTCACTATACATTTACCTGCATTGGCACCTTATGCAACACACACACACACACACACACACACACTGTAAAGAGACGCATGCCTCTTTAATCAATGCTAGTGCATCTGTCAACAGTGCTGTGAACACAAGACTCCCCAAACACAGAGGCCTCTGTAGCAGCCGGTGAACATGACCAAACAGCACCGCCATCCATCAGGCAGACGGAACAAATAAAGTGGAACCTTTTAAAGGTGCTCTTTAACTAGAGGACGCCTCCGACGCGCAGCAGCACCTGGCTGGAGAGAGCCTGGACTACAAGGTACTAAAGTAATGACCCTACAGGACCGAAAGGAAAATAAGACAATGCAGAGAGAGGGTATTATACACTGTTACATGCAGCCACATGCAGACTGTACATGAAGGTATTGTACTGTGTATGTAAAAGGTGCACCCACACAAACGGGTTTATAGCATTACATGGTTAGTTTAATCTGTGGTTTGATCATCCATCACCATGAGGAAGAGGTATATGTCTGCCACACTGGTGTGGGCACAGAGCCCCCCAACACACATGCACACCCAAGCAAAAAAAAATAATACTGAAGTGTACTTAAATATTTTTTAAATCTAAAAATATACTTCAAATACGAGATGTGCTTTTCTTGTTTATCTTAAGTATACTATAAATATACTATCATTTCACTTCAACACACTTATTAAAAGTGTATTTCAATTTCAAACATTTTAATTGTAATTCAGTATATACCCCTTATATTTCTTCAAAAAAATGTATGTCACAAAGTGAGATGAAAATGTATTTAATTGTCATTTGTTTTCAACAATGATCTCAAAATACTCTGTAATGTCAAAGTGAAAAATACAAAATCAAAATAAATGACAGAGTGAAAAGAAGAATGCAAATATACAGAACACAAATATTCCAAAACATGCATCTTGTATGCAACAAGGCCCAAAAGTAATACTGCAAGAAAACACGTTAAAGGAATACAACACATCACTGACTAACTGACACCTCATTTTCAATCATGTTGGTGGCTGCATCATGGTATGGGTATTCCTGACATCTGCAAATTCTGGGGAATTTTTCAGGATAAAAAGAAATGGGAGGGAGCTAAGCACAGGAAAAATCCTAGAGGAAAACCATCTTCGGTCTGCTTTACACCTTTAACGAGTATGACGAGCCCGATGGAAACTATATACTGCTTTCTCTGGAAAAGGCCCAGATCCCGTGGTTTGCGTGAAGAGGAGGCGGAGAAAAAGGGGCCAGAGGGTGGGTTGTCTTTTGAGAATTCGTAGTCAATCAAATAAACCCCCACTTCCTTCCATTCTGCTAGCAAATGTGCACTTTTCAGAGAATAAAATCGATGACCACAAGATTAAACTACCAAGGCGTGCTGCTCTATTTTGAGCCAGCTGCAGCTTTGCCACGTCCTTCTTTGCTGCACTTGACCATATTACTGGACAGTAATCAACATGAAACAAGACCAGAGCTTGGGCAATTAATACAATTGATTGTTGTGTAAAAAACGCAGAACATCTTTTTATAACATACATACCCCCTCCCCATCTTCACAACAACTTTGTCAATATGACTTGACCATGATAATTGACCACCCAATGTTATACTTAAGAGTTTAGCTTCCTCAACTTGCTCAATGGTCACATCCTTTATGCAAAACTCCAGTTGAGGTTTAGGTCTTAGAGAATGTTTTGAACCAAATACAGTGCTTTTAACCTTAGATGTATTATTAAATCACCCATTCTGATACTGCCTGTAACTCCTTATTTAGAATTTCAGTCAGCTCACTGGCTTTGGATGCTGACATGTAGAGTGCGGAATCATCCGCATACATAGTCATTCTGTCTTTGTGTAAGACCAGTGGCAAATCATTTATAAAAATAAAAAAGACTAACGGCCCAAGGCAACTGCCCTGAGGGACACCGCACTGTACATATCTGATCTTAGAGAAGCTCCATTAAAGAACACTTTCTGGGTTCTATTGGTTAAATAACTTTCCAACCATGTGATGGCAGGTGATGTAAAGCCATAACAAGTTAGTTTCTTCAATAACAATTTGTGATCAAAGGCTGCACTGAAATCTAACAATACAGCTCCAACTATAATCTTATTATCGTTTCTTTTAACCAATAATCAGTCATCTGAGTCAGCGCAGTGCAAATTAAGTGCCCTTCTCTATATGCATGCTGAAAGTCTGTAGTTGAAAAATAGCATTGTATTTGGTCAAACACAATTATCTCCATGAGTTTACTAAGAACAGCCAGCAAAGGGTGCTTTACTATATTTAGGCAGTGGAATTACTTAGGCTTCCTTCCACGCATGTGGACACACACTCCTTAAGGCTTTGGTTAAGGATATAGCAAATAGTGATGGCAACACAGTCTGCTACCATTCTCAATAGTTTCCCATCAAAGTTGTTTACACCTGGCTTATCATTATTGATGGATAACAATAGTTTTTCCAACTCTCCCACACCAACTTGACCAAATTCAAAACAGCAATCCTTCTCTTTCATTATTAGATATTTTATACAAAAATATGATGGTTCACTGTTCAGTTTTGTCATTTCACTTCTGAGTTTTTCCACCTCGAAAGGTTCTGTCATAAATGACACGTCAACATTAATGAATCATGGAGATGAATTGGGTTTTCTGCCCATTGCATAATTTAAGGTACTTCAAAGTCTTTTGTGCATTGTGTTTTATGTCAGTTATCTTGGTTTGGTGACATAACTTCTTCTTCGTTTTGTTCAGTTTAGTCACAGACGTTCAGCTGAGCAGCCTGACTTGTTTGCCACCTCTTTTGCATGATCTGTTTGAACCATAACATGTTTAAATTCATCATCAATCCAGGGGGCTCTAACAGTTTATAACAGTACATTTCTTTTAACGGGTGCATGCTTGTCAACAATTGACATGAATCATTTTACAACTACTTCCGGCGCTGCTTCTGGATCCACTTCCTCATACACATCAAACCAACATTCATTTTTTCAACAAAATTGTCATGAGAAAATATTGTTGTATAACATCTTATAAATTACTTTTGGCCCAACCTTTGACTTTCCTTGTTATTGCCCGTAATGTTATGGTCACTACAGCCAATGGGATCTGATATTGCTTTGGAGCAAAGCTCTTCAGCATTAGTGAAGAGATATGACATACGCAAGTGGATGTCACAGATCTAACATTATTGGTGTGCCCTTTAGTTGGTTGAGTGATAGCCTGGGTCACGTTACAGGCATTGTTCACAATTAGAAGCTTCCTTTTGAGAGAACAACTAGTTGCTAACTAGTCAATGTTAGGGTCACCCAGAAAATAAACCTCTCTGTTAACATCACACACACCACCAAGCATTGCACGCATATTCAAATACTGACTGTTAGCACCTGGCTGTTTATAGCAGCACCCCAAAAGAAGAGGCTTTATATGAGGCAGGTGAACAACCACAACCCTTCACTAACATTTGACACGAGATCCTCTTTGAGTTTAACAGGGATATGGCTCTGAAACTCTCCCATAGGCATTCCTGTCTTTTGTGTAGATGTTATATCTGTGTATTGCTACTGCTGGATCATGAAATTAATTATCTAAGTGAGTTTCAGAGATGGCCAGTATATGAATGTTATCTGTTAGCAAGTTATTGATTTCATGAACCTTATTTCTAAGGCTACATATATTATATGTATGTGTGCTATTCTTAGCCCTTTCCCAGGTAGCTTGGAGATAGAAATAGAAATAGATATACTATGGAAAGCAAATCAAATGAAAAGGTGTGTTTGTGTGTGTGTGAGGGGAGGGGAGGGTCATCGGAGAGGGGGTGGAAAAGGGACATGGGCGTGTCTTCTGGAGCTGCTGGGGAAATGAAAACCGCGAGAAGAGAGTGAGAGAGAGAGAAAATATGTTCAACCCCTCACTTAATCTGTACTCACATGGAGTGGGCCACTTCCTCTCCCCCTCTCCCCCTATTTTGTCTGAACCTGTCATACTAATAAAGCCCTTTGTGGTCGACCTTGGCAAAGAAGTGAGTCTGTATGTGAGAGGACGGGGTGTGTTATGTGTTGTTGTGTTTTGGGGGCAGTAAATCTCTCTCCACTCTAACAGAGACAGTGAGGAAGGTGAGTTGTGATGGGACTGGAGACCGAGGGATCAAATAAAATAAAATAAAAGTTTGTTTGTCATTTGCGCCGAATACAACAGGTGTAACCTTACAGTGAAATGCCTACTTACAGGCTCTAACCAATGTTGCGGAAAAAAAAGGTATACAGTGCCTTGCGAAAGTATTCGGCCCCCTTGAACTTTGCGACCTTTTGCCACATTTCAGGCTTCAAACATAAAGATATAAAACTGTATTTTTTTGTGAAGAATCAACAACAAGTGGGACACAATCATGAAGTGGAATGACATTTATTGGATATTTCAAACTTTTTTAACAAATCAAAAACTGAAAAATTGGGCGTGCAAAATTATTCAGCCCCTTTACTTTTAGTGCAGCAAACTCTCTCCAGAAGTTCAGTGAGGATCTCTGAATGATCCAATGTTGACCTAAATGACTAATGATGATAAGTACGATCCACCTGTGTGTAATCAAGTCTCCGTATAAATGCACCTGCACTGTGATAGTCTCAGAGGTCCGTCAAAAGCGCAGAGAGCATCATGAAGAACAAGGAACACACCAGGCAGGTCCGAGATACTGTTGTGAAGAAGTTTAAAGCCGGATTTGGATACAAAAAGATTTCCCAAGCTTTAAACATCCCAAGGAGCACTGTGCAAGCGATAATATTGAAATGGAAGGAGTATCAGACCACTGCAAATCTACCAAGACCTGGCCATCCCTCTAAACTTTCAGCGCATACAAGGAGAAGACTGATCAGAGATGCAGCCAAGAGGCCCATGATCACTCTGGATGAACTGCAGAGATCTACAGCTGAGGTGGGAGACTCTGTCCATAGGACAACAATCAGTCGTGTATTGCACAAATCTGGCCATTATGGAAGAGTGGCAAGAAGAAAGCCATTTCTTAAAGATATGCATAAAAAGCGTCGTTTAAAGTTTGCCACAAGCCACCTGGGAGACACACCAAACATGTGGAAGAAGGTGCTCTGGTCAGATGAAACCAAAATTGAACTTTTTGGCAACAATGCAAAACGTTATGTTTGGCGTAAAAGCAACACAGCTGAACACACCATCCCCACTGTCAAACATGGTGGTGGCAGCATCATGGTTTGGGCCTGCTTTTCTTCAGCAGGGACAGGGAGGATGGTTAAAATTGATGGGAAGATGGATGGAGCCAAATACAGGACCATTCTGGAAGAAAACCTGATGGAGTCTGCAAAAGACCTGAGACTGGGGCGGAGATGTGTCTTCCAACAAGACAATGATCCAAAACATAAAGCAAAATCTACAATGGAATGGTTCAAAAATAAACATATCCAGGTGTTAGAATGGCCAAGTCAAAGTCCAGACCTGAATCCAATCGAGAATCTGTGGAAAGAACTGAAAACTGCTGTTCACAAATGCTCTCCATCCAACCTCACTGAGCTCGAGCTGTTTTGCAAGGAGGAATGGGAAAAAATGTCAGTCTCTCGATGTGCAAAACTGATAGAGACATACCCCAAGCGACTTACAGCTGTAATCGCAGCAAAAGGTGGCGCTACAAAGTATTAACTTAAGGGGGCTGAATAATTTTGCACGCCCAATTTTTCAGTTTTTGATTTGTTAAAAAAGTTTGAAATATCCAATAAATGTTGTTCCACTTCATGATTGTGTCCCACTTGTTGTTGATTCTTTACAAAAAAATACAGTTTTATATCTTTATGTTTGAAGCCTGAAATGTGGCAAAAGGTTGCAAAGTTCAAGGGGGCCGAATACTTTCGCAAGGCACTGTATGTGAGTGTGTAGGGTAGTAACGAAATAAAACAACAGTAAAAAGACATTTGAAAAAAGAGTAGCAAGGCTATATACAGACACCTGTTAGTCAGGCTTATTGAGGTAGTATGTACATGTAGGTATCGTTAAAGTGACTATGCATATATGATGAACAGAGAGTAGCAGCAGCGTAAAAGAGGGGTTGGGGGGGCACACAATGCAAATAGTCTGGGTAACCATTTGGTTACCTGTTCAGGAGTCTTATGGCTTGGGGGTAAAAACTGTTGAGAAGCCTTTTTGTCCTAGACTTGGCACTTCGGTAGTAGAGAGAAAAGTCTATGACTGGGGTGGCTTGGGTCTTTGACAATTTTTAGAGCCTTCCTCTGACACAGCCTGGTGTAGAGGTCCTGGATGGCAGGCAGCTTTTCCCCAGTGATGTACTGGGCCGTACGCACTATCCTCTGAAGTGCTTTGCGGTCGGAAGCCAAGTAATTGCTGTACCAGGCAGTGATGCAACCGGTCAGGATGCTCTCGATGTTGCAGCTGTAGAATCTTTTGAGATTCTCAGGACCCATGCCAAATCTTTTTAGTTTCCTGAGGAGGAATAGGCTTTGTCGTGCCCTCTTCAAGACTGTCTTGGTGTGTTTGGACCAATCTAGTTTGTTGTTGATGTGGACACCAAGGAATTTGAAGCTCTCAACCTGCTCCACTACAGTCCCGTCGATGGGAATGGGGACGTGCTCGGTGCTCCTTTTCCTGTAGTCCACAATCATCTCCTTAGTCTTGGTTACGTTGAGGGATAGGTTGTTATTCTGGCACCACCCGGCCAGGTCTCTGACCTCCTCCCTATAGGCTGTCTCGTCGTTGTCGGTGATCAGGCCTACCACTGTTGTGTCGTCAGCAAACTTAATGATGGTGTTGGAGTCGTGCCTGGCCATGCAGTCGTGGGTGAACAGGGAGTACAGGAGGGGACTGAGCACACACCCCTGGGGAGCTCCAGTGTTGAGGATCAGTGTGGCAGATGTGTTCTTACCTACCCTCACCACCTGGGGGCGGCCTGTCAGGAAGTCCAGGATCCAGTTGCAGAGGGCTTTGAGGATACTATGGTGTTGAACGCTGAGCTGCAGCCAATGAACAGAATTCTCACATAGGTGTTCCTTTTGTCCAGGTGGGAAAGGGCAGTGTGGAGTGCAATAGAAATTGCATCATCTGTGGATCTGTTTGGGCGGTATGCAAATTGGAGTGGGTCTAGGGTTTCTGGGATAATGGTGTTGATGTGAGCCATTACCAGCCTTTCAAAGCACTTCATGGCTACGGAAGTGAGTGCTACAGGTCTGTAGTCATTTAGGCAGGTTGCCTTTGTGTTCCTGGGCACAGGGACTATGGTGGTCTGCTTGAAGCATGTTGGTATTACAGACTCAATCAGGGACATGTTGAAAATGTCAGTGAAGACACCTGCCAGTTGGTCAGCACGGAGCACACGTCCTGGTAATCCGTCTGGCCCCGCAGGCTTGGGTATGTTGACCTGTTTAAAGGTCTTACTCACGTCGGCTACGGAGAGCGTGATCACACAGTCGTCCGGAACAGCTGAAGCTCTCATGCATGCCTCAGTGTTGCTTGCCTCGAAGCGAGCATAGAAGTGATTTAGCTTATCTGGTAGGCTCGTGTCACTGGGCAGCTCGCGGTTGTGCTTCCCTTTGTAGTCTGTAATAGTTTGCAAGCCCTGCCACATCCGACGAGCGTTGGAGCCGGTGTAGAATGATTCAATCTTAGCCCTGTATTGAAGCTTTGCCTGTTTGATGGTTCGTCGCAGGGCATAGAGGGATTTATTGTAAGCTTCCGGGTTAGAGTCCCGCACTTTGAAAGTGGCAGCTCTACCCTTTAGCTCAGTGCGAATGTTGCCAGTAATCCATGGCTTCTGGTGGTCGGATTTACCAAATGGAGGGCGAGGGAGAACTTTGTACAGGTCTCTGTGTGTGGAGTAAAGGTGATCTAGAATTGTTTTCCCTCTGGTTGCACATTTAACATGTTGATAGAGATTTGGTAGAACTGATTTAAGTTTCCCTGCATTAAAGTCTCTGGCCACTAGGAGCGCCCTGTCTGGGTGAGTGGTTTCCTGTTTGCTTATTTCCTTATACAGCTGACTGAGTGCGGTCTTAGTGCCAGCATCTGTCTGTGGTGGTAAATAAACAGCCACGAAAAGTATAGCTGAGAACTCTCTAGGCAAGTAGTGTGGCCTGCAGTTTATCACAATATACTCTACTTCAGGCGAGCAGAATCTAGAGACTTCCTTAGATTTCATGCACCAGGTGTTGTTTACAAATATGCACAGACCCCCCCCCCCCCCCCCCCCCCCCCCCCCCCCCTGTCTTACAGGAGTGTGCTGAGCTAGCTGAATATCCATGTCGTCATTCAGCCACGATTCCGTGAAGCATAGGATATTACAGTTTTTGATGTCCCGTTGGTAGGATATTCGCGATCGTACCTCGTCTAGTTTATTGTCCAATGATTGCACGTTGGCGAGTAATATTGACAGTAAAGGCAGCCTTCCTAGTTAGCTTCTGCGGGTCCGGGCGAGGCATCCTGCTCTTCATCCTCTGCGTTGCTTCGTTTTGCGAATAATTGGGATGTCTGCTCTGTGGGGTGTTTGGAGAATATCGTGTGAGTCCTGCTTGTTGTTGTTGTTGTTGTTGAAGAAGAAATCTTCGTCTAATAAGAGGTGAGTGATCGCTGTCCTGATATCCAGAAGCTCTTTTCTTCCTTAAGATATGGTTGCAGAAACATTATGTACAAAAAAAACCACATAATAGCACAATTGGTTGGGAAACCGTAAAATGGCGGCCATCTCCTCCGGCGCCATTTGTGTGATGGGAGATGTGATGGGTAGAGAGACCGAGGGATGGGAGGTGAGTTGTTATGGGTAGAGAGACCGAGGGATGGGAGGTGAGTTGAGATGGGTAGTGAGACCGCGGGATGGGAGGTGAGTTGTGATGGGTAGAGAGACTGAGGGATGGGAGGTGAGTTGTTATGGGTAGAGAGACCGAGGGATGGGAGGTGAGTTGTGATGGGTAGAGAGACCGAGGGATGGGAGGTGAGTTGTTATGGGTAGAGAGACCGAGGGATGGGAGGTGAGTTGAGATGGGTAGAGAGACCGCGGGATGGGAGGTGAGTTGTGATGGGTAGAGAGACTGAGGGATGGGAGGTGAGTTGTTATGGGTAGAAAGACCGAGGGATGGGAGGTGAGTTGTGATGGGTAGAGAGACCGAGGGATGGGAGGTGAGTTGTTATGGGTAGAGAGACCGAGGGATGGGAGGTGAGTTGTGATGGGTAGAGAGACCGAGGGATGGGAGGTGAGTTGTTATGGGTAGAGAGACCGAGGGATGGGAGGTGAGTTGTGATGGGTAGAGAGACCGAGGGATGGGTTGCTATAAAAAGTTTGTAAGGATGTCGAGAGCTCAAAGTCCCCTAGTGCCTAGGTTGGGGTGAATGAGTATGTTTGTATGCTCTACACATAGCCTATACATTATGCAGTGTGTGTGTGTGTGTGTGTGTGTGTGTGTGTGTGTGTGTGTGTGTGTGTGTGTGTGTGTGTGTGTGTGTGTGTGTGTGTGTGTGTGTGTGTGTGTGTGTGTGTGGAAAGCTTATACATTCTCAAGACACCTCAGCACCTCATCAGTGCTGACCGTGCACTGGCAGAAGATCCATGGTGGGCACGCAATCCTCCTGGCTCTTACTACTCACTCGCTCTCCCTAGAAGAGGAAAGGGGGAGAGGAGAGGAGAGGAGAGGAAAGGAGAGGAGAGGAGAGGAGAGGAGAGGAAATGAGAGGAGAGGAGAGGAGAGGAGGGGAGGGGGGAGTGGAAGATGACAGCAGGATCTGTAATTTCCCAGTAACTTCTGGGGGTCTGACCACCTCCATTTGTTGTGGTTTTCTGACTGTAATCAGACCCTCTGCTGGTTGACTGGCTCGGCTAGCTACTCAGGGCCGGCCCCTACACTTATTCTTGCATACTTTAACTTATACAAAACTTTCACACACATACAAACGAAATCTAATCTGTCACACACACGCTCCTTCTCTGCTCCATCTCGTGACCCTAAAACCACAACAAAACATCCCAGTCCAGCTCAGTTCATTCAAAACACTTCCCCCGTTATCACGAACGCAGAGGCTGCTCTGCAATTTACCATTTACAAGCATATCTCCCAATGCGTAGCAGCAGGAGAGAACTGTTTGTGGTGCGGTGTGTGTGTGGCTGCTGAACTTTTTTGGGGTGTCTGCATTTGTCTATTGGCCTACTCTGTACTGTATATATTTTTATTGTGTTTCTGTCTTTGCATTTGAAAACAATCATGGGTCTCTAAGTATGTGCACCCATCTTGATTTGAATAATACTAGTGTGTTTAGCACATACAGTATCGCTGATCACTGATGAGATCATAGTAAAATCACACAATGGAGACCGTTTAGATCTCAGACAGCTGGCAGAATGCTGGAACACCCACTGGCTTGACCCCCAGCTGAGCCAGCGGGACATATCTCCGTTTCTATAAAGTTTACGGCATCCACATAACGAAGCCTGAGTTAGAGTTTGCCTTGAGGCCTTTTCGTCCGACTGACAGCTGAAAACTGAAGGAGTTTCGTAAGACGACTGCCTTCATGATATGGATGCCGCACCAGTCTTTGTATCCAGCTCCTGAAGCACATTTAAAAGTAGAAAGGAGCAGCAAGCCAGCCAGGCAGCCAGGACAGCCAGGGCTCTGAGCCCGAGGAATGTACCAGGAAATGGGCCATTGCTCCTGATAGCGATAGGAAGTAGAACTCATCATCTTATTATGTCATATTCTGTAAATGCCACTGAGTACGACGAGGAGCGCAACTCACCACAGGGCACAGGCCACTGCTCTAAGGGAATGAGGCAATGTTGCATAGAAGTAGAATTCCTAGAAGGGCATCCCCAATCAGGTCTATAGGTAGGTGATGGGTGAACCAGTGGGAATTATATGTCTATGATTATACCATTTTCACTGACCACAGCTCCAGAGGACACAGAGCCAAAGGGGTCAGAGATGAAGGGATAATCGAGGAAGAGAGGAGAGATGTAGGGAGGGGAGAATGATTGGGGAAATTAGAGGATTTGTGAATTGAGGAAGGAAGAGAGGAGAAGGGAAATGTGACATTCTAGAGAGAATGTAAAGACAGGATAAAAATGTCAGTACCAATGAGAAATTATGTAAATGATATGACAAATTCTGTATTTCATATTAACTTGTTAAAACCTGTCTTGTTTTACTGTAATTGGAAACATCTAGACATCCAACATCTTGCAGGGGAAGTGGGAAAAAGGAGCATTCATCTGGAAATCGAATCATCATAAAACCGGATCATGTGGTGACTTTAGCCATACCAGTTATCCTGATGCCTGAATGAAGGATAGCGGTGTGTGAGTGTGTGTGTGTGTTTTTGGTTTTACTATCCTTGTGGGAACCAGAAGTCCTCATAAGGATAGCAAAACAAGGCCGATTGCGGGGACATTCCGCCAGTCCCCACAAGGAACAATTAGGGTTAGGGTTACAATTAAGGTTCGGTTTAGGGTTAGGAGTTAGGGTTAGGTTTAGGGTTTGGGGTTAAGTTTAAGGTTAGGGTTAGGAATAAGGGCTAGGGTTAGGGAAAATAGGATTTTGAATGGGAATCAATTGTTTGGTCCCCACAAGGAGAGTAAAACAAACGTGTGTGTGCACGCTTATGTGCGTGCACTTGTGCATGCATGTGTGTGTGTGTGTATGTCCGAGTGTGTGTGTTCTTATGTGTGTGCGTGCATATGTACCCTGAGTGAATCTACGGTATATGTCTTTGCCAGCATATGTTTACCCATCACGACAAGCACCTTTATGAAATGTCTGCTGACTGATGATACAGGTCCTCCTTCCCCAGCTGCCAGGGGCGGGCTTTGACCTCTTGTGCTTCACGGGCCATCTACCAGAACTGCAACAACCAGCAACCTGCAGGTAGAGCCCCACCATGACACAGGAGCAGGGTTGGGGAGTAACAGATTACATGTCATCCGTTACATGTAAGGGATTACAAAAAAACGGTAACTGTAATCCGTTACGTTACAGCAAAGAATATTGTAATTAGATTACAGATACTTTTGAAAAACTAGGATTACTCTTAAATTCAGAAAGGAGGTTTACGAAAAAAAAACCATTTTCTCAATGACATTCAAATCAGCATTGAAAAAAGGCGCAAGTTGAAGTTTGTTCCACCTGAGCGAGTCTGATCAGAAGTCAGAGACCACTATGATGACACGTCAAATGGGTTTGATGGATCGCAGAACAAGAGCAGGAATTGGCTTTTGTAGGCTACACTACATGTCTTCCAATGGTGTGACTGCTGTCGGCTTGGCGATAAGGACGACAGCAGTGGTGTAGTAGGCGGCGATACGGATATCACGTATTATTGCTATCTACAGTGCCCTGCGAAAGTATTCGGCCCCCTTGAACTTTGCGACCTTTTGCCACATTTCAGGCTTCAAACATAAAGATATAAAACTATTTTTTTGTGAAGAATCAACAACAAGTGGGACACAATCATGAAGTGGAACGACATTTATTGGATATTTCAAACTTTTTTAACAAATCAAAAACTGAACAATTGGGCGTGCAAAATTATTCAGCCCCCTTAAGTTAATACTTTGTAGCGCCACCTTTTGCTGCGATTACAGCTGTAAGTCGCTTGGGGTATGTCTCTATCAGTTTTGCACATCGAGAGACTGACATTTTTTCCCATTCCTCCTTGCAAAACAGCTCGAGCTCAGTGAGATTGGATGGAGAGCATTTGTGAACAGCAGTTTTCAGTTCTTTCCACAGATTCTCGATTGGATTCAGGTCTGGACTTTGACTTGGCCATTCTAACACCTGGATATGTTTATTTTTGAACCATTCCATTGTAGATTTTGCTTTATGTTTTGGATCATTGTCTTGTTGGAAGACAAATCTCCGTCCCAGTCTCAGGTCTTTTGCAGACTCCATCAGGTTTTCTTCCAGAATGGTCCTGTATTTGGCTCCATCCATCTTCCCATCAATTTTAACCATCTTCCCTGTCCCTGCTGAAGAAAAGCAGGCCCAAACCATGATGCTGCCACCACCATGTTTGACAGTGGGGATGGTGTGTTCAGCTGTGTTGCTTTTACGCCAAACATAACGTTTTGCATTGTTGCCAAAAAGTTCAATTTTGGTTTCATCTGACCAGAGCACCTTCTTCCACATGTTTGGTGTGTCTCCCAGGTGGCTTGTGGCAAACTTTAAACCACACTTTTTATGCATATCTTTAAGAAATGGCTTTCTTGCCACTCTTCCATAAAGGCCAGATTTGTGCAATATACGACTGATTGTTGTCCTATGGACAGAGTCTCCCACCTCAGCTGTAGATCTCTGCAGTTCATCCAGAGTGATCATGGGCCTCTTGGCTGCATCTCTGATCAGTCTTCTCCTTGTATGAGCTGAAAGTTTAGAGGGACGGCCAGGTCTTGGTAGATTTGCAGTGGTCTGATACTCCTTCCATTTCAATATTATCGCTTGCACAGTGCTCCTTGGGATGTTTAAAGCTTGGGAAATCTTTTTGTATCCAAATCCGGCTTTAAACTTCTTCACAACAGTATCTCGGACCTGCCTGGTGTGTTCCTTGTTCTTCATGATGCTCTCTGCGCTTTTAACGGACCTCTGAGACTATCACAGTGCAGGTGCATTTATACGGAGACTTGATTACACACAGGTGGATTGTATTTATCCCCATTAGTCATTTAGGTCAACATTGGATCATTCAGAGATCCTCACTGAACTTCTGGAGAGAGTTTGCTGCACTGAAAGTAAAGGGGCTGAATAATTTTGCACGTCCAATTTTTCAGTTTTTGATTTGTTAAAAAAGTTTGAAATATCCAATAAATGTCGTTCCACTTCATGATTGTGTCCCACTTGTTGTTGATTCTTCACAAAAAAATACAGTTTTATATCTTTATGTTTGAAGCCTGAAATGTGGCAAAAGGTCGCAAAGTTCAAGGGGGCCGAATACTTTCGCAAGGCACTGTACATAGCGCATTGGTGTGAATCACACTGCTGCTCTCTCATTTAGCTATTTGCGCCTTACGGATTGTGGTTGTTGTAGATGGCTGTTCACAAATCTAAATGTGTATTTGAACCCAATAATGGTTGAATTAAAGAAGTTTAAGCTACCCATAAATCATTGTTTTTGAAACCAGTGGACAGCCAGTTAAAAATGTGCTCTTGCAACAGCTGCACAGTGGGGATCCCAGCCTATATAATTAAAGTGGGACTTTCATTGCTCAATCTAATTCATGCTGATAAAAATGTTTTTTCCATAGGCCTAATGAACACTTTAAAACTCACACACTTTTGGTAGTCTTAAAGGGGCAAGCTGTTGTTGTTACATCCATTTTTAGACTTATAAATAATATATATATATATATATATATATCCATTGATGCTTGAAGAATATAACTTTTAAATGCCTCATGAGCTTAGTTCAACTGTCACACCCCATCAAAACCCAAATTATAAGCTTGTTTTTCTCCAATGTTTGTAAACATTGTAAATGTAAACGACACTGTATAGCCTCATAACACAATAGTTTTGATGTCATGGATGGTCAGTCCTTGCATCCATAGCTCTGTCTATTAATCTGAAAGTGGTTGCATTTCTCCAGGCCCATCCCTCAGCTTTCTATCAAAACAGAGGCGGGGGGGTCGACCGTTTTGTTAGTGTTTCATCTGTGGATTTGCCTTTTAAACAGCTGCATATTATCAAGATATCAAAGTGTCACCAACAAAAAGTTCAACAATAGCCCTATTGCAAATGCAGCATATGGCAGTAATTTTCCACATGTAAATAGCCATTTTCAGTACTGCTCAAAGCATGCCATTCCATGAGCGCACCATTTATTTTTCAACTCGAATCAATGAGTCCCATCAGTCCTCCATGACAACAAAATCCTAAACAGAGTAGGGCTGGCTAATAAGTCCTTAGTTTGGGGGTCATGCTCAGATAAAACCATTTGTCTAACCTATACTTTCATATTTCCATGTCCTATTCTTGAAGATCAAGGGGTATAACATTGGAATGACTGGAATTCTGATAGACTTTGGTTTTTATTGTAAAGATATTTATTTTATTTATTTTTATTTAACTTTTATTTAACTAGGTAAGTCAGTTAAGAACAAATTCTTATTTACAATGACGGCCTACCCCGGGCAAACACTAACCCGGAGGACGCTGGCCCAATTGTGCACCGCCCCATGGGACTTCCAATCACGGCCAGTTGTGATACAATCTGGAATCGAACCAGGTTCTGTAGTGACAACTCTAGCACTGAGATGCAGTGCCTTAGATCGCTGAGCCACACGGTCTAAAATATATTATTTAATCATATTATTATTATATGTAGTTGAAAGTGATGGGTTAGAAGAAGCCTACACAACCTACCCATAAAGTCAAATTGAACATCCATATTTGGCCAACTATGTAAACTTTAACATAGATGTGGTTCAATTGGTAAAATACATTTGTGTCTTCTTTTAATGCGTCTTAAGGGGAAAGTAATCTAAAATTAAAGGAATGTAATCAGATTACGCTACTGAGTTTGGGTAATCCAAAAGTTACATTGCTGATTACAATTGTAGACAGGTAACTAGTAACTGTAACAGATTACATTTAGAAAGTAACCTACGCAACCCTGCAATTGAGGAGGGCGAGGGGAGGAAGGTGGAAGGGGACAAGGGAGTGAAGGGGAAGAAAGGAGGGCAGATAGTAGGGATGTACTAGGCACTAGTGGGAGACTTTCTTCATTAACCTTGTCTTTCTGAAATATTTGCTACATCTGACAACTTTCACCCTCTCTGACATTCATTTTTTATTTTTTATTTTTATTTCACCTTTATTTAACCAGGTAGGCCAGTTGGGAACAAGTTCTCATTTAAAACTGCGACCTGGCCAAGATAAAGCAAAGCAGTGCGACAAAAACAACAACATTTCCTTCCCCTTTCCCTGTCACTTGTCCAAAAAGTTGCCATTTGCTTATGAACTTGATTATACACTGTACTTTTTAGGTTGTTGTTACATGAAAGTAATGAATACTCTGAATCCTCCACCTTCTCAGGATTAAATAACGATGGTAGTAGAGCGCTTGGCACGGCGTATGTTATGGGAAAATTTGTCCCTGCCAATCAGAAGCACATAAGTAGCAAAGCCAAATAAACATTGTGAACATGGTTTTGTTTTCATTCAGGATCTTGCCTTGTGGGCTAAAAAACCCTTAAATGTGAAGTAATTAGATCATTCTTTCAAACTCTGTCCACCTTGCTGACACACACACACACACACACACACACACACACACACACACACACACACACACACACACACACACACACACACACACACACACACACACACACACACACACACACATCCAGAGGTCCTGGTAGCAGCTCTCCCAACATCAACTGTGTGTGTCCGAGTTAGTTCCTACAGTCGCAGAAACACAACCCAGAGTATGTCTGAAACAGAAACAGTGAGTGGGGGGTCTCTGTACCCCTGCTGCACCACTGCATCCCTCAGACACCCCCTGCCCCGTCAACACACCAATCAAATATCTTCAAGCAGGGAAAACAAAACAGAGACAGAACCCAAGATCTACAGCAGCCCTGCAAGTTCAGAGACACGATGGGGGAAAGTTGCTCTGGCCTGTTGAACTGCTCTGCTCTCCCCCTCCTCCACCCCCCTTGTCCCCCTCTATTCTACTGCCGCTCTAATTTAACAAAGACCTCAATCAGCCAAACCAATGAGCTCAGGGGCCCTAAGCACCCAAAACGATCCTATCAATCACTCTGGTGCTTTGTCAGGGTGGTCATCTTTGTAATGAAGCACCCACACACACACGCACGCATGCCCACACGCATACAACCGTCAGGGCTGTGTCCATTGCCTCACAGCAGCATCTGACGTCAGTTCGTTTAGGACCACCCTGCAGACAGACGCTGAGGCGGCCCCCAGAGGAGCTGACCCTGGACCAGGCCTGGCTAGCCTGCCTTGCCAACTCCTGTCTGGCTACCTATGTCAGGGTGTCTGTCTGCCTGGCTGCCCTGTCTGTCTGTATGCCTGTCTGTCTGCCTGTCTGTCATGTGGAGAGAGATAAGTACGGAGGTGAGACTGGCAGACTGCTAGCGTAGCTGTGGAACAGACAGATAAGTGGTGAGAGATGCTATTTGTATTGTAGGGGTCCTTGATAAGTGTTTTAAGGGCTGTTGTCGTTAGCATGTTGGGGCAGATTGTTGTGTTGTCGGAAGCAGGAATATTCAGTGGAGGAGCCAGCCTCAGAAAGGAGGTCAGCTCTGCTGCTTATATGCACGCACGCACACACAGACACACACACACGCATTCACACATACAAGCTCACACACACACACACACACACACACACACACACACACACACACACACACACACACACACACACACACACACCCTCACCCCCCCCCCCCCCCACACACACACACACACACACACACACACACTCACCCACCCCCTCACCCCCCCACACACACACACGCACGCACGCACGCACGCACGCACACACACACACACACACACACACACACACACACACACACACACACACACACACACACACACACACACACACACACACACACACAGACCATAAACATAACCCTAACTGCAAAACGTAACCCTAACTCCTAACCCTAACCTTTAACCCTTAACCCTAATTCTAACCCTAACACTAATTCTAACCCTAACCCCCCTGCAAATAGCATTTTTCCAAAATGTCCCCAGTTGGAGCCCACAAGTATAGTTAAACATGTCCACAGACGGACACACACACACACGCACTTGCACACATACATTAAAGCAGTTCTTTTTTTATGAATTCAGAACCCCATTAGCTGAGGGCAGCAGCTTGGAGGATGCTGCGAATGCAGAAAATGATCCACTGGGCTGCAAGCCTGCCTGGTTCTCAGAGCTCCCTGCTCACGGCAGCTCCCTCAAGGTCTCTGGGGCTCAGTGATGAGATGCATCCCAACTAAAGACAACACACACAGGGTACTGATTAGGAGAGGAAGAGATGGATCCTGCATGATGATGCAGCACGACAACAAATTGGCCTTAGTTGATGTTTACTTGAACAATGTAACTATACTCTAACATCAGTGCCTTGTTATGACGTGTACATTTAGGGAAAATGTCAATGATAGCCAAGCAAAAAGCAGCCGAGGTGGCACAAAGTAATGTGGTGCAGTCTCAAGAGCTCATGAGTAAACATAGAGGTACGTATGCATGTAGACATCCGACGGATCCGGTAAACAGTCCCCCAATACTCCTACGACACACATACTGACTGAACGCTCTTCAAATGTCACCACACGCGCACACACATATACAAAACACACACATATACAAAACACACACATATACAAAACACAAATGTGTGGTTAAAATTGGCAACAAGCAAACAGACTTCTTCTCTCAGGGACGAGGAGTGAAACAGGGCTGCCCAATAAGTCCAACACTATTGAACATCTACATGAATGAATTGGCAAAACATTACAAGAATCTGTAGCACCTGATCTCACCCTACACAACACTGAAATCAAGTGTCTGCTGTACACAGATGACCTGGTGCTGTTGTCTCCCACTAAGGAGAGGTTACAGCAGCACCTAGATCATCTGCACAGGCTCTGTCAGACCTGGGCTCTGACAGTCAACCTAAAGAAAAACACATATAACGATATTCCAAAAGAGGTCTGGAAATCAGCATCACAGATATAAATTCTATTTGGACACAGTTCTATTAGAACACACCAAAAACGACACATATCTAGGACTAAATATGAGTAACAAAGGTAGCTTTCACATGACTGTGAATGAGCTGAGAGAAAGCAAGAACAGCATTCTATGCCATTAAAAGGAACATTAAAATTGAAATTCCAATTAGAATCTGGCTCAAAGTTTTCCAATCAGTTACAGAACCAATTGCCCATTTAGTAAATTCATCATTAGAGAGTGGACCCCATACTTCGCTGATATAGGAAGAATGGGGTCCACTCTCTAAGGATGAATTTACCAAATGGGACAAACATCCAATTTAAATAATGCATGCAGAGTTTTTCAAAACTGTATTTCATGTGCAATGAAAAACCACAAATAATGCATGCAAAGCAGAATTGGGCCAATACCCCTTCCTTATTCGAATAGAAAAAAGAGCAATCAAATTTTACAACCATCTAAAAACAAGCGACCCCAAAACATTTCATCACACAGCTCTACAATGTCAAGAGATGAAACAAGAGAAGAGTCCCCTCAGTTAGTCTGGTTCTGAGGCTCAGTTCACCAACCCAAACCAACCCCAGAGTCTCAGGACAGCACTCAGAAAATATGACCCAACCATATCATCACAAAGCAAAAAATAAAAATAAAAATTACCTTTTGGAAAGACACCACAAAATGTTTAAGTAAACTTCAATGCTATTCGTCTCTAAACAGACAGTACATGGTGTCAGACTGTCTGACCACTGTGACAGACAGAACACTGAGGATAACACTGACTAGGTACAGACTCATTGAGCAGTCTGGCTATAGAGACCGGTCATCACAGGCAAACCTGGCCTCCCAGAGAGGACAGGCTGTGCTCACTCTGCTGTAGAGGCAGAGAGCGGTAGAGACAGAGTTGGATTTTCTATTACATTGTGACAAATACTCAGACCTAAGACAATATTTCTTTCCCAAAACTATCATTCAGTACAAAGAATTTTAAACTATAAAAAAGTGAGGAAAAATCTAATATTTATTAGGTGAAAAGCCAAAATGTGTGTCCTCCTGCCACAACATGAGGGACAGCCAGTGAAAAGTGCATTGTAATGACAATAACATTTCCCATTTTGTTTTTGTTTTGGCTTTCATATCCTGTCATGTGGCTTCTCAGTCATGTTGAGACGGGTCTTCAACTATTGCTTTAATGTATTGTTATTCTCATTAATATTGTTGTTGTAGTTGCTGTTAATGCTAATCACATTTCCACTACTATTACTGATTCCTTATTGCTGTTGGTCTCACAATTTTTTGTTAAATGTATACTTTGACAATGTAAGTAATTTAACTTGCCATATCAATAAGGTCTACTGAATTTAATTTAATTGAGAGAGAAAGAGAGGGAGACAGGGAGAGAAAGGGAGAGAGACACAGAGACATACACTACTGCTCAAGGTTTTGGGGTCACTTAGAAATGTCCTTGTTTTTGAAAGAAAAGCAAAAAACATTGTCCAGTAACATAACATCAAATTGATCAGAAATACAGTGTAGACATTGTTAATGTTGTAAATTACTATTATTAGTGGAAATTACAGATTTTTTATGGAATATCTACATAGGCGTACAGATGCCCATTATCAGCAACCATCACCCCTGTGATCCAATGGCACGTTGTGTTAGCTAATCCCAGTTTATCATTTTAAAAGGCTATTTGATCAGTAGAATCCCCTTTTGTAATTATGTTAGGACAGCTGAAAACTGTTGTCCTGATTAAATAAGCAATAAAACTGGCCTTCTTTAGACTAGTTGAGTTTCTGGAGCATCAGCATTTGAGGGTACGCTTAAAGGCTCAAAATGGCCAGAAACAAAGAACTTTCTTCTGAAACACGTCAGTCTATTCTTGTTCTGAGAAATGAAGGCTATTCCCAAGAAACTGAAGATCTTGTACAACGCTGGGTACTACTCGCTTCACAGAACAGCGCAAACCAGAATAGAAAGAGGAGTGGGAGGCCCCGGTGCACAACTGAGCAAGAGGACAAGTACATTAGAGTGTCTAGTTTGAGAAACAGACGCCTCACAAGTCCTCAACTGGCAGCTTCATTAAATAATACCCGCAAAACACCAGTCTCAAGGTCAACAGTGAAGAGGTGGCTCCGGGATGCTGGCCTTCTAGGCAGAGTCGCAAAGAAAAAGCCATATCTCAGACTGGCCAATAAAAAGAAAAGATTAAGATGGTCATAAGAACACAGACACTGGACAGAGTAACTCCGCATTTCTAAGTGACCCCAAACTTTTGAACGGTAGTGTGTGTGTATATATATATATATATATATATATATATATATATATATATATATATATATATATATATATATATAGAGAGAGAGAGAGAGAGAGAGAGAGAGAGAGAGAGAGAGAGCACTTTCCAGTTTCTGGGGATGTGCATAGATGGCATCACTCCTCTGATTGGTTTGACTAATGAAAGAGCGTCCTTTATTGAATGAATTATGCATTGTACATATTAAACACACCCTCATACAGGTAACTGACAACTGAAGGAAACACCAACATAGACTGTCTTAATGGGGGCGTTGGTCCACCACGAGCCAGAACAGCTTCAATGCACCATGACATAGATTCTACAAGTATCTGGAACTCTATTGGAGGGATGCGACACCCTTCATCCATGAGACAGACCATCATTTTGGTGTTTTGTTGATGGTAGTGGAAAACGCTGTCTCAGGCGCTGCTCCAGAATCTCCCATAAGTGTTCAATTGGGTTGAGATTTGGTGACAGAGACGGCCATGGCATATGGTTTACATCGTTTCCATGCTCATCAAACCATTCAGTGACCCTGTGGATGGGGACACTGTCATCCTATCGGGGCGGCAGGTAGCCTAGTGGTCAGAGCGTTGGGCCAGTAACTGAAAGGTTGCTAGATCAAATCCCTGAGCTGACAAGGTAAATAATCTGTTGTTCTGCCCATGAACAATGCAGTTAACCCACTGCTCCCCGGTAGACTGTCATTTTAAATACGAATTTGTTGTTAACTGACTTGCCTAGTTAAATGTAAAAAATAATTAGTCATGGTAGCCAAAATAATGGCCTGCCCAGCATTTTTATACATAAGCATGATAGGGTTGTTAATTGTTTAATTAACTCAGGAACCACAACAGTGTGGAACACCTGCTTTCAATATACTTTGTATCCCTCATTTACTAAAGTGTTTCCTTTATTTTGGCAGTTACCTGTATGTTATACTGTAATGCATGCAATCTTGCACTCTTTGCAATCTTGCACTTGCACTCTTGCACACCTACATTAGGGGAGGGACACGTTTCTTTCTCTCTGTCCCTCGGGACTTCTCTCTGTCCCTCGTTATCTCTCTCTCTCTCACACACACACACACACACACACACACACACACACACACACACACACACACACACACACACACACACACACACACACACACACACACACACACACACACACACACACACACACACACACACACAGGAAGTAAGATAGGCGACAGAGATGAAAGGTGCCTGTAGTGATTGATTACTCTGTCTTGTCACTCCTTCAATCCCACAGATACTGTATAAGTACTCTGTAGTTTTACCACACAGGGGCACTGAGTGGTCCCAAGGGAAAAACAGAGCCCATTCTACCTCCGATATTTAACCTCTGACAGAAACTCCTTTTGACTACTCTCCCTCCTCTTCTCCCCTTTCCTCCCCCGCCCCTGTTTTCCCCAGCAGAAACACCTCACCTGGCTCAAGTGATTGGAGTGTTGAAGTGTTTACCTCCGGTATGTTGAGAGCAGGATTTTCCCTGCCCCCCAAAAATCCTACACAAAACCTATCCACCAAGCTATGCTGAAGCCCCGCCCTTCCTCCAGCCCTATCACGACACAGATCAATTTATCACCTGAAGCCAAAAGTAACCCTAGCAACCAGAAATGTGGTTTGTCAATTATTCATTTGATCAGGGAAGTGGAATTCATAAGGCCTGTCGACAGACAGACACGCCTGGCACGGTCAGCGATACACACCCCTGTAGCACGCCGTTCAACCATGTGATTTGTAAGGGATGGTGAAGAGGTGACATGTGGCACTAAGACCTCCAGTAACTAAATATTCACCCTTATCAACAACTCCAGAACCCTCTAAACATGAAGTAATCCAGGGAATGTCACGCCCTCATGTACAATCAGCACATCTACAGGTCAATTCAAGAGCAGGAATGCAGTGGAAGTAAACACTGTAACCATTGATAACGTCTGGAACACCCCCAATGAACAGGTGTATGATTCATATCTACAGAAATGCATCATGGCAACCTGGACAAACATAGCAACGGGAAAAACGTGTCAATTGTAAACTGTCAACTTGGGATGTTTTACAGCTTGGCGGAAAGAGAGCCAAGAAAGAAAGGGCAAAACATTACTAATTCAAAATGGCACTGGTACAACTGGAACCCAAATCCCAGCTTGAGAGAGGGGTAAATCAACATGACAAAACAAAGATGCCTTGCCAAATGGACCGAGAAACGGGAACAACCACTGGGGAACAACGTGTGTGAAAGATGATACCGAAACGGCTACGCTGGGTTTAACTGTGGTGTGGGACAGGGTTCAGAACACTCTCACAGGGAGTGAGAACAAATATGTTTCTGATCCTTCCCCTGCTCTTCTGATGGATCTTCAGGACAGACGCTCTTCTGAAGATTGCCCCCACACCTCCTCTTGTCTTGTGTAAAAAAACTGATAATACACACACACACACACAATCCCAACCCATCCCTACGTTTCTTCCTTCCTTCCATTTCCTTTTTGTCTCCCCACCCACCACCTCCAGGAAGTATTCTAAATGATTCATCCAATCTTTTACAATCCCGTATTATTCCACTGATGACAACAGATCCACCTGTTTTCAGCCACAAAGACGTAAGCAGTCTCCCTGGACTCTGTTGGTCGTCATAGAATGGACTACAGAGACAAACCCACTGGCCTGCTGTTGCAATTCATCACCACATGACAAAGAGGCAGAGGCAGTAAGAGCTGCACTGTGGAAGGTCAAACCGCAGAGGGCTCTGACAAAGCACGGCCGCGGACTGTCTCGTTACACGAGCGACGACGTTTGTTCCCGACAACCTTGAAGAGTGAAAGAATGAATCCAAAGAGAGATGGTCAAAATGGGCTGTTGTTAGCTTTGTGTTCGTAGGCTCATGAACATCACTGCGCACGAATATAACGTTCTCTCTGGGGGAAGAAGAGAAGACAAAGAAAAATACAAAAGGAATGAAAGACAGAAAGAGCGCTGGGGGACGGGACAGAATGAGCAGGGCGCTGCGGTTTAAGCCACGGCCTTTTGAAACCCCCCAACCCACCCATCTTGCACACCTCCTCTGTCAACCCCTCCCTTTCTCATCCACTGTCTGTAAGAGATCTGGCGGGTGGTAGGAGGAGTAGGGTGCCAGGCAGGCAGGGGTGCAGAGGATGGGAGATGCTGAACAGCTCAGAGACGATTGCTTTTTGGGGTATAAAACCAGTTATAGGGACTTTCTAAATTCCTGAGCAGTATTACCTAATACTTTCGAAAAATGCCCTACAGGTAACCCATTGGGAACCCCAACACAAGGGGCTCCAATGTCTAAAGTAGCACAGGATTTATAACACCAGATTCAAAAATCGCACTTCACAGCCAGGGCTGTAGTCCATGCAGCTGCTACTCTGTGTGGACCTATCTGTTTGAACATAGAGGACCAGGCCCAGGGTCCATAGAGGAGGGCTCTGGTCTGTGTGAGGCCGGAGAGGGGAAGTAGCAGAACAAACCCACTTCAATGGCTCTTTGTGCTCCTGATAGAAAACACCCAGCAACTCTGTCCCCTTGACTGTCCCCCCTGCCCACGTACAACATTACCAGGACAGAGAAGAGCGCCACTGGCTTCCCCCACACTTTGCTCCTCCATTGTCTCCGACACCCAGTGCTCTGTGATGACCTCACACGACACCCACATGCTGGCGAATTCACCAGTCAGCAGCTACACTGGCCCGAATGTGTTTCATGGGGGCTCATCATCGCAGGACAAAACACAGTCTTTTCCACCCTGCTGGTAACCAAATGGAAGTTTGTGGTTCTATCGCTTTCTTCGCTCCTCTCTGAATCACTCGCTTCCTTTTTCTACCAATGAGTCCCAAACCGTATTGCGCAATCAGCCGAGCACAATGATGGTGTCTGTTTGTAGGAATAAGAAGACATTCATAGAGATGGTGTGGTCTGTGTTTTGTGTGAGAGGAGGAAGAGAATGAAAAAGTGTGTAATAATGTGAATCTCTTGGAAGATTGAAAAGGCACCAAAGTTCATCAGAAAGGTAATAATGAGACGAGAGTTAAACATGGATTTATATGATGGCTGTCTATCCGCAGAAGATACATTTTTCAAAGTCACCAAGTAGGCACTTTATTTTGCAGTGGGTAGCATAGGGCAGACATTGATAGTAAAATAAATCATAAGAATAGGTATGGACTGCCATCTGGTGGGCATAGATTGCTTTCAATAAATTAATACGATACTTCACCTATGGGTATAGGAATGTGAGAAACATCCAACCCTTTTCAAATTACAACACGAAAGCCTTTGCTGACGTTGTTTTAAACAGCCTAACATCTACAACCTTTTGTACAATTGCAAATGTATCACCTGTAAGTAGGTGACTTGTAGCTCGTTGTGTAACAACACAGTGTTCATTTGGCAAGACAATGCAAGTGTCTGCTAGCTACGTGCTCAAAGGTGAATTTACAGACGGTGCTGCAAAGTGAGAAAGCAACTTCAGACGTGAGTGATAGAAGGTATCATAGTCTGACACAAAATATACACCGCAGAAGAGACATTTAGGACAAACTGAATTTACCCTAAAAAGTGGAAGGAGAATAGGCCAGCTTCAATTTACAGCTGGGCTGGGCGGGGCCCTGGGGAGGGTTCATTTGACGTAGTGACGTATACACCGGATGCGGAAATTTAGCAGCGAACAACAGTAGTTGGGAGCTGCAAAAATGGTGTACGTGGCGAATGGTTAGTGGTTTATTAATATTGTTGCAATGTATGTGTTTGTTGTTTCATTAAAGTCGCTAATTAACATACACATCGTAGTAATTCGTCTCTGCGAGCTCACTATGTCTGCAACTTTCGCTAGAAATGCGAAATGATGCTAAGTAGCTAACATTAACAACGACAACAAACAGCTACGATAGACCGCAGCTAAATATGGCAGGTTGAAAGTTATTTGTGTCTGTTTTAGCTCTCTATGGGCTGTAGAGTGGAAATGGGATCATTCTATTGAGCCTGGCTATATAGCTAGCTAGTTTAGGCGTCTTCTGTGTGTGTCTCTCCAGTCTCCACTATTGATTTGTAGCCATGTAATGTTAGTGAAATATATAAAGTCTCTGTGTTGTTTAATGCTGGGCCTGAAATTAGAACCTGCCAATGCTAGGCACACTGGCTGATGGACCAAGAGGCTAGTTCCAGGTGTTATAGTTTGGATCATCACTAACAAGTGTTCCCTCTCTTATCAGGTCAGGTCCTGGACAACAGAAGCCAGTCTCCATGGCGAATGTCGTTCCTCACTGATCTCTTCTGGGGTGCTGTGGAGTTCATTGGCTTGTTGTAAGTCAGCAGTCAACACAGAGGCCTCTGTGCATTTGCATGGCACTAGCATTGCATGTTGCTGTGAAGATTATCATTAGAAAGTCAATTATAGGCCTTGTATACAGAGATAATCATCTGTTTTGATTTTTTTTCAGTTTCCAATCCCTGGTCCAGCCAGATCTGACAAAGAGGGGTAACTCTGGCTCGTCCTCTGCAGGCTACAGTGATGGCAGAGGGTAAGTCCCTAGGGTCCAAACAGAGAGGTAGTCTACTTTCCCCTCATGTCAGGCTGACGTGGCAATCTCAAAACACTCCTAGTGCAAGACTAGGGCTTTGTAATGGTTAAGATGAATGACTTTAGAAATAATTAGTGGCAATATGTAACTTTTTGGGCGACCTGACCAAATTTACATAGACATGTAGGTTATAGATATCATTCTACTTAAAAGCGTCAAAGAAGCAGTATATATTTTCTATGTGTGCTATTTCTATGCTTCCCGTTCATGAGTTTTTTGTGTTTTTTTTGTATTTTACTTTCCGTTTTGTACACCATCTTCAAACAACTGAAACAACAATATATTTGGTAATGGAAAATATACAGTACCAGTCAAAAGTTTGGGCACACATACTCATTCAAGGGTTTCTTTATTTTTACTATTTTCTACATTGTAGAATAATAGTGAAGACATCAAAACTATGAAATAACACATATGGAATCATGTAGTAACCAAAGAAGTGTTGAACAAATCAAAATATATTTGATATTCTTCAAAGTAGCCACCCTTTGCCTTGATGGCAGCTTTGCACACTCTTGGCATTCTCTCAACCAGCATCATGAGGAATGCTTTTCCAACAGTCTTGAAGGAGTTCATTCCCACATGCTGAGCACTTGTTGGCTGCTTTTCCTTCACTTTGCAGTCCAACTCATCCCAAACCATCTCAATTGGGTTGAGGTTGGGTGATTGTGGATGCCAGGTCATCTGATGCAGCACTCCATCACTTTCCTACTTGGTCAAAGAACACTTACATAGCCTGGAGGTGTGTTGGGTCATTGTCCTGTTGAAAAACTAATGATAGTCCCACTAAGCGCAATCCAGAAAGGATGGGTGTATCGCTGCAGAATGCTGTGGTAGCCATGCTGGTTAATTGTGCCTTGAATTCTAAATAAATCAGTGTCACCAGAAAAGCACCCGCATACCATCACACCTCCATGCTTAACGGTGGGAACCACTCATGTGGAGATCATGCGTTCACTAACTCTGCGTCTCACAAAGACACGGCGATTGGAAACAAAAATCTCACATTTGGACTGATCAGACCAAAGGACAGATTTCCACCGGTCTAATGTCCATTGTTCGTGTTTCTTAGCCAAAGCAAGTCTCTTCTTTTTATTGGTGTCCTTTAGTAGGGGTTTCTTTACAGCAATTCCACCAAGCAGGCCTGATTCATGCAGTCTCAACTGAACAGTTTATGTTGATGTGTCTGTTACTTGAACTCTGTAAAGAATTTATTTGGGCTGAACTTTCTGAGGCTGGTAACTCTAATGAACTTATCCCCTGCAGCAGAGGTAACTTCTGGGTCTTCCTTTCCTGTGGCGGTCCTCATGAGAGCCAGTTTCATCATAGCGCTTGATGGGTTTTGCGACTGCACTTGAAGAAACCTTCAAAGTTAATTACATTTTCCGGACTGACTGACCTTCATGTATTAAAGTAATGATGGACTGTCGTTTCTCTTTTCTTATTTGAGCTGTTCTTGTCATAATATGGACTTTGTCTTTTACCAAATAGGTCTATTTCTGTATACCACCCCTACCTTGTCACAACACAACTGATTGGCTAAAATGCATTAGGAAGGAAACAAATTCCACAAATTAACTTTTAACAAGGCACACCTGTTAATTGAAATGCATTCCAGGTGACTACCTCATGAAGCTGGTTGAGGGAATGCCAAGAGAGTGCAAAGCTGTCATCAGGGCAAAGGGTGGCTACTTTGAAAAATCTCATATGTAATATAATTTTTGATTTGTTTTACGCTTTTTTTTGGTTACTACATGATTCCAAATGTATTATTTCATAGTTTGTCTTCACTATTATTCTACAATGTAGAAATGAGTCAAAATAAAGAAAAACCCTTGAAGGAGTAGGTGTGTCAATTTGACTGGTACTGTACTTCACAGCTGTTTAGATGGTACAGTGATTCTCTACATTATAGTAGCTTATTTGGTCACTTACACTGAAATTAGGCACACTGTTAGAGTTCTAGCAACCAGGAAATGGTGGAGCAGTTTCTCCGTAGTGCAACTTTAAGATGGTCATGTTGATGCAGAGTAAGGGTTGACTGATTTCATTTTGACAGTGGACAAGTGTTTCCGGTGTTCTAACATTCCCATGGCTGTCTTCTCTCTTCCACCAGCCCCCCTGGACCCCCTGGTGGCCGGAGGCGGATGGGGAGGATAAACCACGGTGGGGGGCCCAGCGCCCCTCCCATGGGGGGAGGAGGATGAGGAAGGTGAGGGAGATATGGTGATACCGGCCACAGTTACCATAAAGGGGTCCGCATGCTTCCCAGTCGGAAGAGTTTGTGCATTTAGAAAGTATTCAGACCCCTTGACTTTTTCTACGTTTTGTTACGTTACAGCCTTGTTCTAAAATGGATTAAATTTAAAATGTTCCTCCTCGATCTAAACACAATACACCCTAATGACAAGGCGAAAACGAGTTTAGACATTTTTGCTAATTTATATATTTAAAAAAAAAAACGATACCTTTACACAAGTTCAGGCCCTTTGCTATGAGACTCAAAATTGGGCTCAGGTGCATCCTGTTTCCATTGATTATCCTTGAGGTGTTTCTACAACTTGATTGGAGTCCACCGGTGAATTGATTGGACATATATTTGGAAAGGCACACACCTGTCTATATAAGGTCCCACATTTGACAGTGCATGTCATAGCAAAAACCAAGCCGTGAGGTCGAAGGAATTGTCTGTAGAGCTCTGAGACAGGATTGTGTCGAGGCAAAGATCTGGGGAAGGGTACCAAAACATTTCTGCAGTGTTAAAGGTCCACAAGAACACTTGCCTCCATTCTTAAATTGAAGGTCTTTGAAACCACCTAGACTCTTCCTAGAGCTGTCTGCCCGGCCAAACTGAACAATCGGGGGAGAAGGGCCTTGGTCAGGGAAGTGACCAAGAACCCGATGGACACTGACAGAGCACCAGAGTTTCTCTGTGGAGATGGGAGAACCTTCCAGAAGGACAACCATCTCTGCAGCACTCTACCAATCTGAACTTTATGGTAGAGTGACCAGACGGAAGCCACTCCTCAGTTAAAGGCACATGACAGCCCGCTTTGAATTTGCCAAAAGGCACCTAAAGACACAGACTTTGAGAAACAAGATTCTCTGGTCTGATGAAACCAGGACTGAACTCTTTGGCCTGAATGCCAAGTGTCACGTCTGAAGGAAACCTGGCACTATCCCTATGGTGAAGTATGCTGGTGGCAGCATCTTGCTGTGGGGATGGTTTTCAGTGGCAGTGGCAGGGAGACTAGTCAGGATCAAGTGAAAGATGAATGGGGCAAAGTACAGAGAAATCCTTGATGATAACCTGCTCCAGAGCACTCAGGACCTCAGACGGTTCACCTTCTGACAGGACAATGACCCTAAGCACACAGCCAAGACCACACAGGAGTGACTTCGGGACAAATCTCTGAATGTCATTGAGTGGCCAAGCCAGAGCCCGGACTTGAATCTGATCGAACATCTCTGGAGAGACATGAAAATATATGTGCAGCGACACTCCCCATCCAACTCAGAGCTTGAGAGGATCTGCAGAGAAGAATGGGAGAAACTCCCCAAATACAGTTGTGCCAAGCTTGTAGAGTCATACCCAGGAAGAAACAAGGCTGTAATCGCTGCCAAAGGTGCTTTAACAAAGTACTGAGTAATGGGTCTGAATATTTATGTAAATGTGATATTTCTGTTAGTTTTTTTTATAAACCTGCAAAAATGTATAACCTGTTTTTGCTTTATCATTATGGGGTATTGTGTGTTGATTGATGAGTAACAAAAACAGTTTAATTCATTTTAGAATAAGGCTGTAATGTAACAAAATGTGGAAAAAGTCAAGGGGTCTGAATACTTTCCGAATGCACTGTATATTATGCCATTTTGTGACGTTTTTGTTCATTTGGGACTCCGGTAAGGGTTTCTTCTGCTGTTCGGGGACACATTTTTCAAAGTTGGAAGCACACAACTGTCTGCAATGTCATTGTATGCTGTAGCATTAAGATTTGTCTTCACTGGAACTAAGGGGCCTAGCCCGACCCATGAAAAACAGTCCCAGACCATTATTCCTCCACTATGCATTGGGGCAGGTAGCGTAGTGGCATCCGCCAAACCCAGATTAGTCCATTGCACTGCCAGATGGTGAAGCGTGATTCATCACTCCAGAGAAGGCATTTCCACTGCTCCAGAATCTGTCTGTACTGGGTCTGAAGTTCAAATCTATGCAGAATATACAGTGATATATGCGCATGCAGTGAGCAAACAAGCTGCACAAGGACTCCAATGGTCCATGTTACAAAGTGGCTCACTGTCTCATGTTTGCATCTAAATGTGAAAGAAACGGTCTGCATGTTCTTCAGAGGGCAACTGATGCCACTGAGCCAGATGTCTATGTGTGAGGGGAGAAGCTCCAGGTGGTATCTGATTTGTAAGTACATTGGCATCATAGTTGATTCTGACCTCCTTTTTAAAAAGCAGGTAACTAAAATAACCAAGTCAACATAGCTCATTTACGATTCACACGAAATCGTTTGACTACAGAGGTAGCAAAACTGTCCTTCAAATCTATGATACTCCCCCACTTAACATACTGCTTATCTAGTTGGGCCCAAGCTTGCTGTACAACATGAAAACCCATTCAGTCTGTCCACAAACAGACTCAAGTGCTTGATAGAAAGCCCAATAGCCATCATCACTGTTACATCCTCAGAAAGCATGAGCTCCTGAGTTGGGAAAATCTTGTGCAATACACCGACGCATGTCTTGTATTCAAGATCCCAAATGGCCTGGCTCCCCCTCTACTTAGTACTTTTGTTGCAACCGAGGACGGGCAATTTCTTTTATGTGCTTCAGCACTCGGCGGTCCCATTTCTGTGAGCTTGTGTGGCCTACCACTTCACGGCTGAGCCGTTGGTGCTCCTAGACGATTCCACTTCACAACAGTTGACCGGTGCAGCTCTAACAGGGCAGAAATTTGACGAACACGCTTGTTGGAAAAGCGGCATCCTATGACGGTGCCACGTTGAAAGTAACTCAGCTTTTCAGTAAGCCCATTCTACTGCCAATGTTTGTCTATGGAGATTGCATGTCTGGTGAAGACCTGCCTTACAACAGGACTACAAGCCCTCAGTCCAGCCTCTCTTGGCCTATTGCGGACAGTCTGAGCACTGATGGAGGGATTGTACGTTCCTGGTTTAACTTGGGCAGTTGTTGTTGCCATCCTGTACCTGTCCCGCAGGTGTGATGTTCGGATGTACCGATCCTGTGCAGGTGTTATTTGTGGTCTGCCACTGCTAGGATGATCAGCTGTCCGTCCTGTCTCCCTGTAGTGCCATCTTAGGCGTCTCACAGTACAGACATTGCAATTTATTGCCCTGGCCACATCTGTAGTCCTCATGCCTCAGGCATGTTCACGCAGATGAGCAGGGACCCCGGGCATCTTTCTATTGGTGTTTTTCAGAGTCAGTAGAAAGGCCTCTTTAGTGTCCTAAGTTTTCATAACTGTGACCTTAATTGCCTACCGTCTGTAAGCTGTTAGTGTCTTAACGACTTTTCCACCGGTGCATGTTCATTAATTGTTTATTGTTCATTGAACATGCATGGGAAAGAGTGTTTAAACCCTTTACAATGAAGGGTTTGAATCTGTGAAGTAAAAAATTCGTAAAAAAATCCAAATATCTTTGAAAGACAGGGCCCTGAGTTTATAATTCATCTTAGATGAATTCTGACTTTTCAGGAAGAGTCTCAAAATGGACAAACAGTACTATTGCCGCTTTTCTATTTTTCAAGAGAATATCTTTTTAGGCCATAAGACTCCTGAACAGCTAATCAAAGGGCTACCCAGACCCCTCTTTTACACTGCTGCTACTCTGTTTATTATCTATTCATAGTCACTTTAACTCTACATGTACACTACCGATTTAAAAGTTTGGGGTCACTTACAAATGTTCTTTGGGTTTTTGAGAGAAAAGCACATTTGTTTTGTCCATTTTTAAAATGGCATCAAATTGATCAGAAATACAGTGTACATTGTTAATGTTGTAAAACGCTATTGTAGCTGGTAATTTATTACTGCGAATATGTGGTAGTGTAGAACATAACTACATTGTTTCGTCTTCCCTGTTCCTCTCCATAGGTAAACGCCTACACATTTTTGTGTAGGCGTGGGTTGTGGCACACCGGCTGCAGACGTGTAGCCTAATTTAGGCTGCAATGACGTGCATGTGTGCCAGCCCCCCATCCTCTACAGCTGCCTCTGCTCACCACAGACTCCTGACGCTCCTCTGGGAATTCCTACACGTAGGGTCCAGGGCGGCCGATACGGCAGCTTCCTGTTTCTGACCCCTCCTCTTCTTGTCCCCTTGTGAATCATATCACATCCCTCTCCGAAGCTGTAATATTTTTTGTATCCCACTGTTAAATAAAGTCCTGTGCTGTACACCTGTCCTTTTTTAAAAGAATGTTCAGTGCAATGATATGTTGAAATGTAATTTACTAGGGGCATGATAAATATAGGTTCACAGTTTCGCTTCCTTCACTAGTCCTTACCAGTACTCAGTCTCGGATCCGCTGCCTCGCGAACACACGTGACCACCCGCTTGACAACGTCTTAGCTAATTGCGCTATAGGAAAGGTACCACAGTTGATATCATTTTACCAAGTTAAGTATGCCTCGTATCTACAAAATGTATTGGCACCTTCATATTCTCTGTAAAAGTGAAAACAGCAAAAATCTTCTTTTCAGAAATAAACTTAGCTTTAATTTAAAATAAACATCCACACAAATACTAAAATAGAAACTCGGAACAAAATTAGATCTAATCCATCACTACGTTAAACTGTCCAAAAGAGAGACATGCTGTACATGTCTTAAGAGAACTCAATATAAAGTACCAAGGGAGAGATGTTTGAAGCCTACGAGGGTCATCGCCCAGGTTAAGCATTTGCATTATCTTGTGTGTCTGGCAGTGTCTTTCTCAATGAGTGTTACATTTGCCAGAGTTCTACTGTCATCAAGGTAACTGGCTTCTCCCTCTGTTCCGGTGGGTTCTCTTCTCTGAGGTTCACCAGACGGACGTGGCCCTCTCCCTGAGCATGTGCACCCCAAAGCGTTAGCACTCTCTGGTGGATCCACATCTCCTGGGTGGTGTCCAGGCAGGCCAGCGCCCCCCCCCCCCCCCCCTTTCCACAAGACCAGGCAAGGGTTCATGTCCTGGAAAACGAAAACGCAAAGGGTTTTGATACCAGACTGGGTATCAAAACCCTGATCTTCAACATGCCTGAAGACCGCGTTAGCCCACTGAGCTTAAGCCTGGTGTAAAAGGAGTGCCAGCCAGTGTACCTTGGGTCGTGTGATAACATCCACATGCTCAACCACCCTCCTTCTGCAAGGTGGGGATCTTGTTGAGGATGCAGTGCTGCAGGAACAGCAGGGCGCCCACTACCACCGGGATGGAGCTGTAGATTTTCTTCTTGGTCTCATTAGATGCTGGACACAAACAAATACACAAAGACTAAGACATCCCTCTTTCAAAATCTCCCAAATGTGTTTATCACTGCTTTTGAATTCACCCTTATTCCCCCTTTATAACATGATGAATATCATGACCAATAAGGTTTGTCTATTTCTATTTTTTTATTCAAACGTGTCGACCCTTGTGTTTATGGCAGACTAAAACAAGCTATTATAGGGACAGAGTTTTGAAGCAGTGTTTCCATACCACAGCAGTTGATGCTGTGCAGGATGGCTTTGTTCAAGCCAAGCGCTTTGCCCTCAAACTGGGTCAAGTAGGTTGTGTTTATTAGGGATTCATATTTTCCGGAAATTCTACTACGTTTCAATACCGGGAACAATTCATATTTATCCCGAGAATCCTGGGAAATACCACAAAAATCAGAAGTGCCCATTTAAAGGGTTTAAAACCAAGATATGGTCACTGCCAGGGTTCTCCCAAAATAAGCAGTGGTGTAAAGTACTTAAGTAAAATTAAAGTGCTACTTATGTAGTTTTTTGGGGGTATCTGTACTTTACTATTTATATTTTTGACAACTTTTACTTCACTACATTCCTAAAGAAAATAATATACTTTTTACTCCATGCAATTTCCCTGACACCCAAAAGTACTCGTTACATTTTGAATGCTTAGCAGGACAGGAAAATGGTCCAATTCACATGCTTATCAAGAGAATATCCCTGGTCATCTCTACTGCCTCTGATCTGGCGAACTCACTAAACTCAAATGCTTAGTTTGTAAATTATGTCCTTGGCTATCTGTAAATGTAAAAAATAAAAAACATTGTGCTGTCTGGTTTGATTAATATAAGGAATGTGAAATTATGTATACTTTAACTTTTGATATTTTAGCAGTTACATTTCATTTTGATTCTTCAAATCAAATCAAATGTAATTAGTCACATGTACCGAACACAACCTTACAGTGAAATGCCTACTTACAAGCCCCTAACAAGCAATGTAGTTTAAAAAATACAAATAAGAAGAAATAAAAAGAACAAGTAATTAAAGAGCAACAGTAAAATAACAATAGCGAGACTATAAACAGGGGGTACCGGTACAGAGTCAATGTGCAGGCAGGGGCATCGGTTAGTCGAGGTAACATGTACATGTAGGGTATTATTATTATTATTATTTAAGTGACTATGCATAGATAATAACAGAGAGTAGCAGTGGTGTTAAAGAGGGGGGCAATGCAAAAAGTCTGGGTAGCCATTTGATTAGATGTTCAGGAGTTGTATGGCTTGGGGGTAGAAGCTGTTTAGAAGCCTCTTGGACCTAGACTTGGTACTCCGGTACCGCTTGCCGTGCAGTAGCAGAGAGTACAGTCTATGACTGGGGTGGCTCGAGTCTTTGACAATTTTTGGGGGCTTTTCTCTGACACTGCCTGGTATAGAGGTCCTGGATGACAGGAAGCTTGGCCCCCGTGATGTACTGGGCTGTTTACACTACCCTCTGTAGTGCCTTGCGGTCAGAGGCCGAGCAGTTGCAATACCGGGCAGTGATGCAACCAGTCAGGATGCTCTCGGTGGTGCAGCTGTAGAACCTTTTGAGGATCTGAAGACCCATGCCAAATATTTTCAGTCTCCTGAGGGGGAATAGGTTTATTGTGCCCTCTTCACGACTGTCTTGTTGTGCAAACAAACCATGTTAGTTTGTTGGTGATGTGGACACCAAGGTCCTTGAAGCTCTCAACCTGCTCCACTACAGTTTAGTCCCAGGGTCCATAACTTAGTGATGAGCTTTGAGGGCACTGTGGTGTTGAATGCTGAGCTGTAGTCAATGAATAGCATTCTCACATAGAGGTTCCTTTTGTCCAGGTGGGAAAGGGCAGTGTGGAGTGCAATAGAAATTGCATCGTCTGTGGATCTGTTAGTGCGGTATGCAAATTGGAGTAAGTATATTTAAAAACAAATACTTTAAAGACTTTTACTCAAGTAGTGTTTGACTGGGTGACTTTCACTTTTACTTGAGTCATTGTCTATTAAGGTATCTTTACTTTTACTCAAGTATGATAATTGGGTACTTCCTCCACCACTGAAAATAAGACTGTCTGCTGCGCCACGATGTGAAGATTTCACAGCAAACGAAACTGATATTTAGTAATGATTGAGTAACTTTGATCGCCAAATCTGATGAGGTGAATTACGAAACAGGCCGTTCCTAAATTCCAAGCATTATCATGTGCATCAATTAATTCAGCGCATTTCAGCAGTAGGCTTAGGCTATCTCGGCACGGAGTTTACCCCGAGTAGGCTATAGCGTTGTCGAATCATGTAACGGCAGTCAAAACAAACGTCAAATGACCAAAGTTGCTCAACTTGCTAGATAAACCAACAACGATTGACAGAATATCTCATATTTGACTTAATCAAGTTGATAATTATACAGATTGTGAACCCCCCTCCCAAAAATGCACCCCCCCCCTCCCCAAAGTAAAAACATATTTTCACATGAACCGCTTCTTGTACAGTAAAATAAATGTAACGCCCTTCCCTCCTCATATAATTAACCTCAAATAATGTTTACAACCACAAATAAGAATAGCCGTAGCTGTGTTTATAAACATGGATATAGACTTTGTCACTTCAGCATGCTTTTGCTTGGGATGTGTCTGGCAGGCATTAGCAGTAGGGACTCTCAAAGCAGGATTTTACCATCCTTTCTCCCCTACCTCTGGGATGGTTGCACGTCGGGTAGACTGTTGGACTACCTACTGGTAGCTAACATTTTTGATCCGTCTCGTTTGATCCTAATCTTATTTCAAATGCTCACACAGACGTTTTTCCATTCGGTCGAGGAAATAGTGGCTTATTACCAACGCGGTATTGTAAACACATAGTGGCTGGTGAGTGTGCTTGTTTGAAGAATGTCTCTTCTTTAAAAGAGCTTGGACAGCACAACTGGAAACCCCTGTCTGCCTTGACATTTCTACCTGGGAGAGACCTTGCTGATGCAGTATAACTACCTTGTGAAACATGGTTTCTCTGCCCTTAACCTTGTTCTGAACACCTCCAAAACAAAGATCAGGTGGTTTGGTAAGAAGAATGCCCCTCCTCCCACAGGTGTTATTACTACCTCTGAGAGTTTAGAGCTTGAATTAGTCACCTCATACAAGTACTTGGGAGTATGGCTAGACGGTGTACTGTCCTTCTCTCAGCACATATCAAAGATGCAGGCTAAAGTTAAATATAGACTTGGTTTCCTCTATCGTAATCGCTCCTCTTTCACCCCAGCTGCCAAACTAACCCTGATTCAGATGACCATCCTACCAATACTAGATTATGGAAACATAATTTATAGATTGGCAGGTAAGGAAGCTCTCGAGCGGGTAGATGTTCTTTACCATTCGGCCATCAGATTTGCCACCAATGCTCCTTATAGGACACATCACTGCACTCTATACTCCTCTGTAAACTGGGCATCTCTGTATACCCGTCGCAAGACCCACTGGTTGATGATTATTTAGAAAACCCTCTTATGCTTCACTCCCTCCTATCTGAGATATCTACTGCATCCCTCATCCTCCACATACAACACCCGTTCTGCCAGTCACATTCTGTTAAAGGTCCCCAATGCACACACATCCCTGGTCGCTCCACTTTTCAGTTCGCTGCAGCTAGCGATTGGAACGAGCTGCAACAAACACTCAAACTGGACAGTGTTATCTCTTCATTCAAAGACTCAATCATGGACACTCTTACTGACAGTTATGGCTGCTTTGTGTGATGTATTGTTATCTCTACCTTCTTGCCCTTTGTGCTGTTGTCTGTGCCCAATAATGTATGTACCATGTTTTGTGCTGCTACCATGTTGTGCTCATGCCATGTTGTGTTGTCATGTGTTGCTGCCTTGCTATGTTGTTGTCTTTAGGTCTCTCTTTATGTAGTGTTGTGTTGTCTCTCTTTTTGTGATGTGTGTTTTGTCGAGTATATATATATTGTATTTATTTTTTGTTTTTAATCCCAGGCCCCCGTCCCCGCAGGAGGCCTTTTGCCTTTTGGTAGCCCGTCATTGTAAATAAGAATTTGTTACATCATGTTTGTTTATTTAGTCTACTCAGTGACACCCACAGAACACAACTGTGAAGTGATGAAACAAATATTAGCATAGTAGCTCATATTGCGGGACTCTGAAACCACTGTGAAATGAGCCACATTGATCGTACCAGTCAACCTACTATGTGTAAGTTAACTGAAGCTAAGGTACACATTTCTAAATGGATGACTGATTCTTGCCTGCATTTAAATATTGACAAGACTGTTTTTATGTACTTCTCTAAGAAATCCATTAATTCTTCCCAATGAGCTGTTGTTGTTAATGTGGAGAATCTAAAAGTTGTGTCTAACCTCAGGTATTTCGGTCATCATTTTGGACTCCAACTTGACATTTAAGAAACATTTGAAGGAGGTGGTTAACACGGTCAAGTTTGTATTGTCCAACTTTAGGTTTATAAGATCTCTAGAGGCCGCCAAACTATATATGCATGCTATGACCTTCTCACATCTGAGATATTGCCTGATGCTGGTCACAAGCAGGAGCTTCTATTCTGAAACCAATTGAATCACTATACAAACAAACACAAGATTTTTTGATAACGAACCAAACAGTTACCACCATTTTCACATCATTCACAGACATCATTTATTCAGTCTGGATAGCTTTAAGTGGTAGGTAGATGCTTGTCACCTCCAGGATAACAAGGGCAGTAACTAGAGGGGATTGTGTTGTCCCTTTTCGACATAGCAAATTCAGTCAATTAGAGTCTGTTAGAGCTACAATATACTGGAATGCAAAGCCCATGGACTTCAGAAGCTGCACTGATTATTGTACTTTTACATTTCAATTGAAAACATGGCTCAAATCTATCCAAACCTGTACACATGAGTTATCTGTGGTTCCTCATATTTAAGACAACAGTTGATGATAGTGTTTTTATTGCAAACAACTTCTTGTTAGATTGACATATTAATGGATGTAATGTGTTTGTATTTTGTATTGTTTTAGTATTTGCATTGTGTCTGTGTACTTGCCCTTACCTGCCCTGGGACCATGGGTGCAAATGAGCTATTGGCTAATGTTGCATTATTGTAATATTGATATTGATTAATGTGCCAGTCGCTTGCTGCTGAAAACTGAAAAGAGGAGCGACCTAGGCACCGCTAACTAGCTAGCCATTTCACATCGGCCACACAAGTGTACCTACAAGAATTGACGCTATTTTGAAGGCAAAGGGTGGTTAAACCAAATATGGATTTGATTTAGATTTGACTTTTGTCTTCTGTTAAATATAATCTATTAACATGTCTATTGAAGGCATTCTTACTTTACAGCATTTTTTCACACCTGCCTAAAAGTTTTGCACAGCACTGTACATAAAATGGTTAATTCAAAGTATACTTGTTTTTATCTTTATCTAATATACTAAGACTGTAATTAAGTGCACACCCCCCCTCCCCCAATTTAGATCATTGTAAGTGTATTTAATATACTGTTTGGGATAGGGGGCAGCATTTTCACGTTCGGATGAAAAGTGTGCCCAGAGTAAACTGCCTTCTAACTCAGGCCCAGAAGCTAATATATGCATATTATTAGTAGACTTGGATAGAAAACACTCTGAAGTTTCTAAAACTGTTTGAATGATGTCTGTGAGTATAACAGAACTCATATGGCAGGTGAAAACCTGAGAAAAATCCAACCAGGAAGTGGAAAATCTGAGGTTTGTAGTTTTTCAAGTCATTGCCTATCGAATATACAATGTCTATGGGGTCATATTGCACTTCCTAAGGCTTCCACTCGATGTCAACAGTCTTTAGAACCTTGTTTGAGGCTTCTACTGTGAAGGGGGAGAGAATGAGAGCTGTTTCAACCAGAGGTCTGGCAGAATGCAATGAGCTAATCACGCGCACGCCTGTTAGAGCGACAAAGGAATTCTCAGGTTGGAACATTATTGAAAATGTATGTTAAAAACATCCTAAAGATTGATTCAATACATCGTTTGACATGTTTCTACGAACTGTAATAAACTTTTTGAACTTTTCGGCTGAACTTTCGCCTGGACTTGCCCACGCCTCATGAGATTGGATTTGTGAACTAAACGCGCTAACAAAAGGAGGTATTTGGACATAAATAAAGGACTTTATCAAACAAAACAAACATTTATTGTGGAACTAGGATTCCTGGGAGTGCATTCTGATGAAGATCATCAAAGGTAAGTGAATATTTATAATGCTATTTCTGACTTTTACTGACTCCACAACATGGTGGGTATCTGTATGGCTTGTTTTTGTGTCTGAGCGCTGTACTCAGATTATTGCATGCTTTGCTTTTTCCGTAAAGATTTTTTGAAATCTGACACAGCGGTTGCATTAAGGAGAAGTATATCTATAATTATGTGCATAACACTTGTATCTTTTATCAAAGTTTATGATGAGTATTTCTGTAAATTGATGTAGCTCTCTGCAAATTCGCCGGATGTTTTCGAGGCACAACATTACTGAACATAACGCGCCAATGTAAACTGAGATTTTTGGATATAAATATGAACTTTATCGAACAAAACATACATGTATTGTGTAACATGAAGTCCTATGAGTGCCATCTGATGAAGATCATCAAAGGTTAGTGATTCATTTTATCTCTATTTCTGCTTGTGACTCATCTCTTTGGCTGGAAAATGGCTGTATGTGTTTTTGTGACTAGGCTCTGACCTAACATAATCATATGGTGTGTTTTCGCTGTGAAGCCTTTTTGAAATCGGACACTATGGGTAGATCAAGAAGAAGTTAAGCTTTAATTTGGTGTATTGTACTTGTGAATGTGTGAAAGTTAAATATTTCTAAAAAATATTTTTGTATTTCGCGCTCTACCTTTTCAGCGGATGTTGTCGAGGGGATTCAGAGGATGTTTTCAGCGGATGTTGTCGAGTTCCGCTAGCGAAACCCCTAGCCCTAACAAGTTTTAAATGCTAATCAAATACAAATAAAATTGACATTCAATGCATTAAATGTATTTAAAATTGTTCCAATTTAGATCATTTTAAATATACTTAAAATATGTTAATAAAGTATGATGTAAGTATATGTAAAATATTTGATTTTTTTTCGCTTGGGTAGGTCTCCCTTCTGACAGAAACATTATATGTGTGTGTGATAATGTTAGTCTAGTGCAGGGTTGTGGGCTCATTATAACTACAGTATATACTGTACTTGTAGTGTTGCACAGTATACAGATACCACTCACCTGCTTCTCTCAGCATCCGATACCAGCCCCACTAACCTGCTTCTCTCCGTCTGCTCTCCGTCCATTTCTCCGTCAGTTTAAAAATATATATAATTTAGCCGTTTAGGCCGAGCGGAGATGCAGATCCTGATGAGTCTTCTATTGTTAGATTTGTACATTTGTTACAGCTCGCAAAGCAAGCAATGTTGAAACATTGTACAATTTCATCGCCTGTTATAACCAAGAGCACATACCAGGCTGAGTAGACTGCATGACAGTGCAAGTTCACTGTCATGCAGACTCTGAATATCAGAGTGAAAATGGAACACCGCTTCGCAACAGGCATGCTTGCAGCTTTACAGCAAAGGAAACGGCTTGTCTCTAGCCTAAATGGAGATGCCTTTCTTTCTATCGGGATTCGCTCACATTTTGTATACTTTATAAGGTTATAAAATTGCCAACAGATAGGCCTATATGTGAAAAAAAAGATAGAAACTGCTCCTTATAAATTATATTGTGTAGACATACAGTAAGACTTATTTCCCTTGAAGCAACCAAACATATGATAAATGGGATGACTTATTTCTCTATTGATTGGATTTTCTTGAGGTTTGTTGTTTCTTGTGGTCTGTTTATGTCTCAGAAGAGCAGATCCTTAATAATGCTCACCTCATAGAAACAAATTATTAGTCGATTACACTAGTACTGATGCATAGTGCTAGGGATCCCAAGTGGTACAGCAGTCTAAGGCATCTGCATCTCAGGGCAAGAGGCGTCACTACAGTACCTTGTTCAAATCCAGGCTGCATCACATCTGTGATTTGGAGTCCCATAGGTGTTTAATTGGCCCCGGGTTGTACATTGTAAATAAGAATTTGTTCTTAACTGACTTGCCCAGTTAAATAACGTTTTTTTTTTTTATGTGCTGACACACACTCCGCAGTAGTTGGGAAAGGTATCACACATACTGACTCAGGGTAGCAGGGGAACGGGTAGGAGGCCCAGACAATGATAATGATGTTTCTAATACCTCTATAATGAATTGCTGTGCTGTAAACATATGCTTGAAAAATAATACAAGTACAAATAAAACAGGATATAACCAGTATCCCCACAAGGAAAGATGACTATGGTGATGATGAAGAGGATAGTAGTTCAGCTAACTCTGTCTCAGAGAGGGGTGAGGTGACAGAGGATGTGGTTAACATCAGCTGAAAAACAGTAGGCCAGGTAGTGTGTGTGTGTGTGTGTGTGTGTGTGTCTCTCTCTCTCTCTTTCCATCTATCTTGCACCTATTCTCATCTCAAAGTCTTGGTCTGAGTAGGCAGGAAGTGGAGTTGACGGGCACAGGCTATAATTGACAATATAGTTTAGACAGCGTTAGTGATCGACACGTCGAAATGGAACGCACCTATCTTCTAACCTGTGAGTCCCTTTATTGTTTGATATCTACTGCACAGTGCCCTCCTTAATTTTGGCTCTTTTTTGAAATTATACAATGATTAGGAGGTTAGAGTGCAAACTGTCGGCTTTAATTTGAGGGTATTTTCATCCATATTGGTTAAACGTTTAGAAATGACAGCAGTTTTTGTACGTAGTCCCCCTATTTTTTTTGTGTGTGTGGGGGGGGGGGGGGGGGGGGGGGGGGGTAGATCAGCTTTAGGAGTGTGGTGGAGTGCTGCATCAGATCACCCGACCTCAACCCAATTGAGATGGTTAAGGATGAGTTGGACCGCAGAGTGAAGGAAAAGCAGCCAACAAGTGCTCAAAATATCTGGTAACTCCTTGTATCTGGTAACTCCTGGTAACTCCTTCAAGCATTCCTCATGAAGCTGGTTGAGAGAATTCCAAGAGTGTGCAAAGCTGTCATCAAGGCAAAAGGGTGGCTACTTTGAAGAATCTCAAATATAAAATATATGTTGATTTGTTTACTACATGATTCCGTATGTGTTATTTCATACAATGTAGAAAATAGTCCAAATAAAGTAAAACCCTTGAATGAGTAGGTGTGTCCAAACTTTTGACTGGTACTGTATATATATATTTTAATATTTTATAATATATTTTCCTTTACGATTTCCCCCTAACCCTACCTCCCCTAATTGGAGTAAACTAATGGACAACAATACTTAGGCTTCTACTTCCAGCTTATACATACTATATACATTTTACGGACATGGTACACAGACAGGGGACATTGTATATTAGTTGTATATCTATTTTTAAAGTGCTAACCTCCCCTGTTATTGTAATGGAGTGAGGTTAGCATGTTTTGGGGATACGATATTTGTATGTCTGTAACTTTCTCACTCATCATTATTCACGATTCATTCAGGACTATCCATAATCATGGTAACATACACATTAATGTAAAAGTGTTTATAAACATATTCTATTTACAATAAAAGGGACGAAAAAATTACACAATACATTATTTACCATTCATTTCTATTGGACACATAATACTCTGAAACACAAGCCAAACAAACAGCAAATGCATCCAACAAGTTTGCAGAGTCACAAGCTTGACTTAATCATTGCATGCTTGGAATATGGGACCAAATACTAAACTTTGGACTACTTTAATACACATGCACTGAGTGTACAAAACATTAAGAACACCTGCTCTTTCCATGACATTGACTGGCCAGGTGGCTGAATCCAGCTGACGGCCACGATCCCTTATTGATGTCACCTGTTAAATCCACTTAAATCAGTGTAGATGAAGGGGAGGAGACAGGTTATTAAAGAAGGTTTTTATGACAATTGAGACATTTTGAAAAATATTTTTAAATACAAACATACAGTCAATAATACAGTAGAAAAGGTCTATAAATATACAGTGTTTGCATATGAGGTAAGATAAGGGAGGTAAGGCAATAAATAGGCCATGGTGGCGAAGTAATTACAATATAGCAATAAAACACTGGAATGGTAGATGTGCAGAAGATGAATGTGCAAGTGGAGATACTGGGGTGCAAAGGAGCAAGATAAATAAATAAATAAATACAGTATTGGGATGAGGTAGTTGGATGGGCTATTTACAGATGGCTATGTGCAGGTGCAGTGATCTGTGAGCTGCTCTGACAGCTGGTGCTTAAAGCTAGTGAGGGAGATAAGTCTCCAGCTTCAGTGATTTTGCAGTTCGTTCCAGTCATTGGCAACAGAGAACTGGAAGGAAAGGCGGCCAAAGGAGGAATTGGCGACATGGATTGTATATGTGTACCATTCAGAGAGTAAATAGGCAAGATTAAAGATTTAAGGTCCTTTGAACGGGGTATGGTCGTAGGTGCCAGGCGCACCGATTTGTGTCAAGAACTGCAATGCTACTGGGTTTTTCACGCTCAACGGTTTACCCTGTGTATCAAGAATGGTCCACCACCCAAAGGACATCCAGCCAACTTAACACAACTGTGGGAAGCATTGGAGTTAACATGGGCCAGTTCAATATTAGGAAGGTATTCTTAATGTTTGGTATACTCAGTGAATACAGTGTAAGTGAATTTGTCCTAATTCTTTTGGTCCCCTAAAATGTAAAACAAGAATAGCTGTAATTCCTAAACGGTTCACCTGATATGGATGAAAATACCCTGAAATTAAAGCTGAAAGTCTGCACTTTAACCTCATAGTCATTGTATTATTTAATTGTATTATTTCACAATAATTCCGGGGGGCACAGCATATGGTTTAATATCCAGTGCTTGATTTTAGCAGGCGCTCACCGGAACTGAGTACTGGCACCTCAAATGTTTTACTGCTTGAGATCCTGCAGATTTATAGATAGATGTCACGCTCGTCATAATGATTGGACCAAGATGCAGCGTGGTATGTTTCCATCCTTTATTTTGGAAATTAAAACCTCAAAGAACCAAACAACAAAATGAACAAACGAAACGTGAAGCTAGACTAATGCTCACAGGCAATAATAGACAAGATCCCACCAAGCACAAATGGGAAATGGCTACCTAAATATGATCCCCAATCAGAGACAACGATAAACAGCTGCCTCTGATTGGGAACCATACCAGGCCAACATAGATATGCAATTCCCCTAGATAACCCACCCTTGATCACACCCCAACCTAAGCAACATAGAGAATTAACAGCTCTCTATGGTCAGGGCGTGACAGTACCCCCCCACAAAGGTGCGGACTCCGACCGCAAAATCTGACTCAATAGGGGAGGGTCCATCTACCGTCGGGTGGGCATCTACCGTCGGGGGCGGCTCCGGTGCGGGGCGAAGTACCCACTCCGCTCGTGGATATGTCATCGGAGGAACCTGCGGACCATGGATCGTCGCCGGGGACTCCGGACCGTCGCCAGGGGTTCCGGACTGCGGAACCTCGCCGGAAGCTAAATGGGAACTGGGAACTGTCGCCGGAAGAACTGGACCATAGGTCGTCGCCGGGGACTCCGGACCGTAGATCATCGCCGGAGACTCCGGACAGTAGGTCGTGAACTTCGGAGTCGCCGTTGATCCTCCTTCGGAGTCGCCGTTGATCCTCCTTTGCTGCCTCCGTCTTATCTCCTGCCATAATTTCTTCCCACATCCATGATGTCCTCCACTCCTTTTTCTCCCGGGCCCAGGATGTCTGCTCCTCCCGCATTTGCCAGGTGGAAGTGGACATCCAGCCAGAACGGGTTGTGCCAGCTCTGCGCTCGAGACAGTCAGTGCACCTCCACGGCCCAGTGTATCCGGTGCCTCGGCCAAGGAAGAAGCCTCCTGTATGTCTCCCCAGCCTGGTGAGTCCTGTGCCTGCTCCCAAAGCTAGGCCTCCTGTGTACCTCTCCACTCCAGAGACGGCTTCCAGAGACGGCCTCCAGCCCGGAGCCTCCAGAGACGGCCTCCAGCCCGGAGCCTCCAGCCGACCCAGACCCTCCCCTATGGGTTCAGGTTTTGCGGCCGGATTCCGCACCTTTGGGGGGGGGGGGGGGGGGGGTACTAATTGAGAACCATACCCGACCAAAACATAGAAATACAAAATCATAGAATGCCCACCCCAAATCACACCCTGACCAAACCAAATAGAGACATTAAAAGGGTCTCTAAGGTCAGGGCATGATTTGGGGTGGGCATTCTATGATTTTGTATTTCTATGTTTTGGCCGGGTATGGTTATCAATTAGGGACAGCTGTCAATCGTTGTCTCTGATTGGGAACCATACTTAGGTAGCCCTTTTCCCCTCCTTTCTTTGTGGGGAGTTGACTTTGTTTATGGCACATAGCCTTTAGCTTCATGGTTTGTTTTGTAGTGTTTATTGTTTTGTTCAGCGTCTTTTCTAATAAAAAGAGAATGTACGTTCACCACGCTGCACCTTGGTCCTCTTCATTCAACGGACGTGACAATAAACAGCTCTCTATGGTCAGGGCGTGACAATAGAATATTTGCTCAAAAGTACTGTGCAGTTCCTGCACCTATAAACAGTACCGGCACCAAAAATGACTACCGGCACCTATTTTAGTTCAAGTCAAGCACTGTTAATATCTATATGGTTTAATATCTGCATGGTTTAGTATCTGTATGGTTTAGTATCTGTATGGCTGAATGCAGTATCTGTATGTTGAATAGCCAGCAGCATACCACCCTGCATACCACTGCTGGCTTGCTTCTGAAGCTAAGCAGGTTTGGTCCTGGTCAGTTCCTGGATGGGAGACCAGATGCTGCTTGAAGTGATGTTGGAGGGCCAGTAGGAGGCACTTTTCCCTCTGGTCTAAAAAGAATGGCCCAGGGCAGTGATTGGGGACACTGCCCTGTGTAGGGTGCTGTCTTTCGGATGGGACGTTAAGCGGGTGTCCTGACTCTCTGAGGTCATTAAAGATCCCATGGCACTTATTGTAAGAGTAGGGGTGTTAACCCTGGTGTCCTGGCTAAATTCCCAATCTGGCCCTCAAACCATCACGGTCACCTAATAATCCCCAGTTTACAATTGGCTCATTCATCCCCTGTAACTATTCCCCAGGTCGTTGCTGCAAATGAGAACGTGTTCTCAGTCAACTTACCTGGTAAAATAACGGATAAATAAAAGTATCTGTATGATTGAATATGAGTAGGTGTGATAGTTCTCTCTCTGTGTGTTTCAGTGCTGTTGACTACACTGGTATACTCTAGCCTCGGTCACAGGGGAGGTGAGTACATTTCTGTTTATTCATCACAATTGCTCTATTTTCACCTCCCTTTTCTCTCTCTCTCTTCCTTCTCATTTTATTGCCTCCATCTTAAAGCCGATTTATGCTTGATCCGAAAATGTGGTCCGAGGATTCGTATGGAGTGCGTGACGCAATTGCTGAACCTCCAGACGCATGCTGAGGCCAAATTGAGCTCCGTACCTCATCGCTGTGCGCCTCTCAAATGTGGTAACAATGTGGAGGGATCCATGATTGCTTGACAGTTGGTGGGGGCGGGAGATCCAGTATAAACACAAACTCACCTCCTTGACAAACTTCCTTCACGACGACTCTGCGCTGCTCGGCGACGCTCAATAAGTATGAAAGTCCTGACGTCTGCCAAGGCTCCATCGCAGTCAATGCTGTACGGCCACTTCAGACGGATTGACCATGCAGAGCCTTTTATTAAATTCACATGTTGTGTTTGATCATGTTAGTACAGGCCCCAAATGTATCAAGTGTTTCAGAGTAGAAGTGATGATCTATGTTCAGCCCCCCCCCCACCTGTCCATGTAATCTTATTCATTATGAACTAAAATACAAAACTGGTGTCAGGTCAGCACACGTACATGCTTGATACGACTTTTGCACCAGTTGTGGTCTTTTGTGTTTACCTGGCTTGTGGTTTGGAGGCCTGGGGGTTTCTGAGACCCTGCTGCTTCTATAGCAAGTGTATCCCAAATGTACAGAGTGCACTACTTTGGACCAGAGCCCTATGTGCCTTGGTCAAAGTAGTGCACACATAGGGAACAGGGTGCCATTTGGAGCGCAAGTCATAGAAACTCTGTTTGGTCTCACTTCTCATGAAGCAATGGCCACTGCAGAAGACCACAGAAGCAATGATTAGGGCCTACAGACAGATCTCCGTTCCGTCTCTCTGAGCTGTGAGGTTTAGGGGAGTTCTACTGGATGGAAACTGTAGATACACATTAAAAAACACATTCGGAATTGTAATCTTATGTACGATGTGTATGTCTGTCTGCCTTTCTCTCTCTCTCTCGCTCAGGTCGGTCTCCTTCAGCCTCTCTGAGCATCAGTCCCAACAGATCTCAGTTCCTTGAATATATGTATTTTTCTCTGAGCTGTGAGGTTCAGGGGAGTTCTACTGGATGGAGACTGAAGAGATACACAGCGACTGTGAAACCGTCAGAGTCTGGAGTCGACTGGGGGTTGAATCAATCCAACTACGTCATCAAGACAGCTAAAACATCAGACAGTGGAGTGTACTGGTGTGAGTCTGGGTCTGGAGAACACAGCAATGCTGTCAACATCACAGTACACGGTACGTCCAGATAGATACACAATAAACTAGAACCTACATATTCAACTGGCGGACTGCGGAACGGATCCGGACCCAGAATGGGGTCAATACAGACCGCAGGCCCCCCAAAAAAGGACACCATTTTTTACATGGTCGGGCTTCGGCCCCTGGTATCATATAAACACACATAAGACATGGAAGAGTGCATAGAATTGCAGGAAATTCGCTTTAAAACAGAAACAGAAGATCTCTGCCCCATGCAAAATGTGGAGAAACTGCCCGTTTTCTCTCTGCCAACAAGAGGGGTATGAACAGTTTGAGGTCGCATGGGTTGCGAGGCGGAGGTTTGTTACAATGCCAATATCCATCTGGACTTTTGCTGGACATTATCCATCTGGACCTTTTCCACCTAGGAAATGGTGGGATCTTCTCAAATAGTACCTGAGTACCCCTGGACTAGAACCTTCAAACTCAACACTGGACCTCGAAGCCAGTTCCACTGTATTTTTTCATTTCCCTGCCTCTGATCAGGGACTGATTTAGACCTGGGACACCAGGTGTGTGCAATTAATTATCGGGTAGAGCTGAAAACCAGCAGGCTCCGGGCCTCGTAGGGTAAGAGTTGAATAGCCCTGGACTAGAAGCTATCACTATACCATTGTCTGTAAATTATGTTACGATATTATTTTATTCTGATTATCTGATGATGTTATAATTGTCCTGCGTACAGGTGGCGCTGTGATCTTGGAGAGCCCCGCCCTTCCTGTGACTGAGGACGATTCTGTGACTCTGCGCTGCAAATATCAGGCAACTCCCGCTGAACTCACAGCTGATTTCTACAAAGATGGATCCCTCATCAGGACTGAGACGACAGGAGAGATGACCATCCCTGCAGTATCCAAGTCAGATGAAGGGCTCTACAAGTGTAACAACTCTGAAGGAGAATCACCAGCGAGCTGGATGACTGTGAAAGGTGAGTAAAATAAAATCACATGCAGAATTATAATATATATTTTTTAAATCGTATATTTCTTTTTTTGGTTTAGTTCATATAAATGTGAAGCCATTCTGTATGTGCAATGTGTCCTGTCTTTCTCTCACTCTCTCTCAGGTTGGTCTTCAGCCTCCCTGAGTATCAGTCCCGACAGATCTCAGTTCCTTGAATACAAGTCGGTCTCTCTGAGCTGTGAGGTTCAGGCGAGCGCTGCTGGATGGAGACTGAAGAGGTACACAGTGACTGGAGTCGACTGGGGGTTCAATCACGGTTCCAACTACGTCATCAAGACAGCCAAAACATCAGACAGTGGAGTGTACTGGTGTGAGTCTCGGTCTGGACAATGCAGCAATGCTGTCAACTTCACAGTACACGGTACGCCCACAGACAATATTTACATGAGTGTTTATTGCCTTTGCAGTACCTACATTAGCGTATTATTTTAGGTCAAATAGCTCATCCAGTTATTTATCAATCCATTCCTGGGGGACCCACAGGGTGTGCACATTTTTGTTCCAGCCCAACACTAACAGAACTGATACAACCAATCTAGGGCTTGGTGCTTGCTTAATTAGTTAAATCGGTGTGTTTTGCAGGACTAGAGAAGAAAATAAAATGCACACCCTAGGGGTTCCCCAGCAATGGATTGAGAAACACTGACTAACCTTTCATTCGTACAGGTGGCGCTGTGATCCTGGAGAGCCCCGCCCTTCCAGTAACTGAAGGAGATTCCGTGACTCTGCGCTGCAGACATGAAGACAAGAAAACGAAGGACACGTCCTCAAACCTCACAGCTGATTTCTACAAAGATGGATCCCTCATCAGGACTGAGACGACAGGAGAGATGACCATCCCTGCTGTATCCAAGTCAAATGAAGGGCTCTACAAGTGTAACAACTCGGAAGGAGAATCACCAGAGAGCTGGATGACTGTGACAGGTGTGTGTGTGTGTGTGCACATGCGTGCATGGAAGTATTTTTAAATTGTGTAATTCTCTTTCTAGGCCCAGGGCCTGTGTGGTCCATCTCTCTGCCCAGGCTGCTGTGTAGTCTACTGGTGGTGTCTCCTTACCTGCTGGTGACCATCGTACTGCTGGTGAAATTCCGTAGGCGCCGTGCTCAAGGTGAGGACCCTCAACCATTATATGGTGTATACATTTACAATTTGTAACAAACAGCCTTCTATTGTGATTCATGAGTGTTGACAACTGTTGCTTGCATTGAACCATGCTTTAAAGTGTTAATAACTAGCTCTGATTGAGTCATGTTGTAAAGTGTTGATATCTAGCTCTCATTCAAACCTGTTGTAAAGTGTTGATAACTAGCTCTGATTGAGTCATGTTGTAAAGTGTTGATCTCTAGCTCTCATTCAAACCTGTTGTAAAGTGTTGATAACTAGCTCTGATTGAGTCATGTTGTAAAGTGTTGATATCTAGCTCTCATTCAAACCTGTTGTAAAGTGTTGATAACTAGCTCTGATTGAGTCATGTTGTAAAGTGTTGATATCTAGCTCTCATTCAAACCTGTTGTAAAGTGTTGATAACTAGCTCTGATTGAGTCATGTTGTAAAGTGTTGATATCTAGCTCTCATTCAAACCTGTTGTAAAGTGTTGATAACTAGCTCTGATTGAACCATGTTGTAAAGTGTTGATATCTAGCTCTCATTCAAACCTGTTGTAAAGTGTTGATAACTAGCTCTGATTGAACCATGTTGTAAAGTGTTGATATCTAGCTCTCATTCAAACCTGTTGTAAAGTGTTGATAACTAGCTCTGATTGAACCATGTTGTAAAATGTTGATATCTAGCTCTCATTCAAACCTGTTGTAAAGTGTTAATAACTAGCTCTGATTGAACCATGTTGTAAAGTGTTGATATCTAGCTCTCATTCAAACCTGTTGTAAAGTGTTGATAACTAGCTCTGATTGAGTCATGTTGTAAAGTGTTGATATCTAGCTCTCATTCAAACCTGTTGTAAAGTGTTGATAACTAGCTCTGATTGAACCATGTTGTAAAATGTTGATATCTAGCTCTCATTCAAACCTGTTGTAAAGTGTTGATAACTAGCTCTGATTGAACCATGTTGTAAAGTGTTGATATCTAGCTCTCATTCAAACCTGTTGTAAAGTGTTGATAACTAGCTCTGATTGAACCATGTTGTAAAATGTTGATAACTAGCTCTGAGCCATGTTGTAAAGTGTTGATAACTAGCGCTGAGCCATGTTATAAGTATTGATAACTGTAGCTCTGATTGAACCATGTTGTAAAGTGTTGATAACTAGCTCTGAGCCATGTTATAAGTGTTGATAACTGTAGCTCTGATTGAACCATGTTGTAAAGTGTTGATAACTAGCTCTGAGCCATGTTGTAAAGTGTTGATAACTAGCTCTGAGCCATGTTATAAGTGTTGATAACTGTAGCTCTGATTGAACCATGTTGTAAAGTGTTGATAACTAGCTCTGAACCATGTTATAAGTGTTGATAACTGTAGCTCTGATTAAACCATGTTGTAAAGTGTTGATAACTAGCTCTGAACCATGTTGTAAAGTGTTGATAACTGTAGCTCTGAGCCATGTTGTAAAGTGTTGATAACTAGCTCTGAGCCATGTTGTAAAGTGTTGATAACTAGCTCTGATTGAACCATGTTGTAAAGTGTTGATAACTAGCGCTGAGCCATGTTGTAAAGTGTTGATAACTAGCTCTGAGCCATGTTGTAAAGTGTTGATAACTAGCGCTGAGCCATGTTGTAAAATGTTGATAACTGTAGCTCTGATTGAACCATGTTGTAAAGTGTTGATAACTAGCGCTGAGCCATGTTGTAAAATGTTGATAACTAGCTCTGAGCCATGTTGTAAAGTGTTGATAACTGTAGCTCTGATTGAACCATGTTGTAAAGTGTTGATAACTAGCTCTGAGCCATGTTGTAAAGTGTTGATAACTAGCTCTGATAAAGCCATGTTGTAAAGTGTTGATAACTATGTTTAGGGGAAACCAGGGAACCCAGGAAGACACACCAAGACCAACCAGGTGACAGTCTCTACCTTTCAATAATAAAAACTAATTTAGCACAGTATTCTGAACTGAATGTGGAACTGATTTAATGTGGCTGAGGCCAACACCACTCAGGTGAGTTTCTCTACCCTACACCATTACTGAACATAGTAACACTTGTAACACAACATTGTAACACTGAATGCAGGTTAGTCCAATCAGCCGCTCTTTCAACTCCTGCTATTTAGGCCTTCTAGGGCTTGGGACTGTGTGTGCTGCACACTAGCTGTTGCATATATAGAGTTGACTATGCAATAAGGCCCGAGGAGGTTCTGGACAGCCCTTAGCCGTAGCCTTATTGCTATTATAAACTGGTTACCAACGTAATTACAGTAGTTCAAATAAATGTTTTGTCATACCCGTGGTATATGGCCTGACATACCACAGCTGTCAGCCAATCAGCATTCAGGGCTCGAACCACCCAGTTTAAAATTGTTATTAATGTACTGCATATGAAAGTATACACAGCCGAGTGTGGTGTTTGAGTAAATGTGATTTGAGTATTTTATTCAATCTAATGTCACAGACATGTCCTATTCTGTTTGTTGAGCAGGTCAGCATGTTGAAGAGTGAGCTCACCGGATCACCATAACAATGGAACGCATGGACTGCTAATCCGGAACTGTGAAACACTGTTATTTCTTAGCTTTTAGCTTTGCATGCTGGTACAATAGTGCCAATTTATAAATGTGATTTGTGAACTATATCCTTTTTTTTGTTTACTATATCTTTAAGACATGTATGCAAAATAATTTCTATGTTTTAATCCTTGTTTTATGGGGAATTAGTAGCTTTTTATCTGGATTCATCTATATCATTTTCTTGGTGCACTTAGTGTTAATTCAGGTGCTATGATATTATAATCAATTGTAAATGTCCTAATTTTTCATCGCTATACACACACACACACACACACACACACACACACACACACACAACACAGATTTAGTGTACACTACTTTGATGTAGACATATTATTAACGTTCTGGTACTTATACAATGTTTATTTACATGTGTCTAGAGTAGAAAACAAAACAAGGCAAGATATCTTTGCTGTTAAGCAATAACTAATGACGCATTTCCTCAGCAAACCCATGTTTTGTACATTTTCTTTCATTTTGGTTACATATGGCATACAAATGTAATGCACCTGGGGAATCCGAATGTCTTTGGAACATCCTGCGAGGTTCATCCTCTCTGAGCATGAGTTAAAGGGGAGAGGTGAATGCAGTTTCTCTCCCTCCATCACTCTCTCTCTCTCTCTCCAGCCACCACTCTTGCCCTTGGCATGTAATGGCGCCTCTCTGTGAAAGTGAAAACACCTACAGTACATGATGCACACTGCAGGGAGAAAGGTAACAGAACGGACTGATGAGGCAGGAGGCGGGAGTTATCACATGGAGTATAGCTCCTTCTGCTGGAGAAAAGTTAGGCTAGAAAGTCAACTTTTTATTTAACTAGGCAAGTCAGTTAAGAAAAAAAATCTTATTTTCAATGACGGCCTAAGAACAGTGGGTTAACTGCCTTGTTCAGGGGCAGAACGACAGATTTTTACCTTGTCAGCTCGGGGATTGGATCTTGCAACCTTCTGGTTACTAGTCCAACGCTCTAACCACTAGGCTATCTGCTGCCCCAACTAACATGGAGGTGAGAAAATCAAAGTAACCTGAAGTGGGGGCAGTACCCAGTGATGTGCTATATACACATCAGAGGGGATTTGATTATCTGGCAAGGGTTTCCCCAGTGGGAGGAGTTTGCACCAGGTGAAAAGTGATTGCATTAGTTTTGGAACCAGGCTACGTTAACGGGCGTGAGACAGATGCCCCGTTTTGGTCAACGGCGACTCAAAACAAAAGTAAAGTAGGTTAAGCACATGGAGTAATGAGTAGTATTCTGTGTTTTCACACAGGGCCTGATTACTGAAGGGGCTGAAGCCCCGGGGCCAAAGCCAGTCAGGGGTTCTTGAGGCAGAAAAAATGCAAATGTGATATATTTGTAGTTTTTTTTACTGCAACCGCCTGTCACAGGAACACGCTCTCAATAAGTGTAGATAGCTCGGATTTGTTAATCCGGCCCTGTTTTCACCTGTAAAAGTGGTTGTTTTTGGCTTTATCTGCCTTTCAAATGAACATACATCGCATTCGGAAAGTATTCAGACCCCTTGACTTTTCCCACATCTTTTACATTACAGCCTTACTCTAAAATGGATGCAATTGTTTTTTTCCCTCTCATCAATCTACACACAATACCCCTTCATGACAAAGCAAAAACCGTCATTTAAAATAATAAAAATAATTCAAACGTATCTATAAAAAAAACAGGAAACATTACATTTACATAAGTATTCAGACCCTTTACTCTGTACTTTGTTGAAGCACCTTCGGCAGCGATTAAAGCCTCGAGTCTGCTTGAGTATGACACTACAGGCTTGGTACACCTGTATTTCCTCCTTCCAGACTCACATTAAGCATCTCCAATCCAAAATAAATCTAGAATCGGCATCCTATTTCACAACAAAGCCTCCTTCACTCATGCTACCATACCCTCGTAAAACTGACTATCCTACCGATCCTTGACTTTGGCGATGTAATTTACAAAATAGCCCCCAACACTCTACTCAGCAAACTGGATTTAGTCTATCACAGTGCCATCCGTTTTATCACCAAAGCCCCATACACTACCCACCACTGAGACCTGTATGCTCTTGTTGGCTGGCCCTCACTACATATCCATCGCCAAACCCACTGACTCCAGGTAATCTATAAGTCTTCGATAGGTAAAGCCACGCCTTATCTCAGCTCACTGGTCACCATAGCAACACCCACCCCCGTAGCACCTTTGGCCGCCTTTCCTTCCAGTTCTCTGCCTCCAATGACTAGAACGAATTGCAAAAAATCTCTGAAGCTGGAGTCTTATATCTCCCTCTCTGACTTTAAGCATCAGCTGTCAGAGCAGCTTACCGATCACTGTACCTGTACACAGCCAATCTGTACATTTCACACCCGACTACCTCATCCCCATATTATTACTTACCCTCTTGCTCTTTTGCACCCCAGTATCTCTACTTGCACATCATCATCTGTACATATATGCCTTTTACTGAGGAGTGGCTTCCGTCTGGCCTATCTACCACGAAGGCCTGATTGGTGGAGGGCTGAAGAGATTGCAGAGATGGTTGTCCTTCTGGAAGGACAGCTTATATCTCAAAGTGCTGTACAGAAACCCAGCCTAAAACCCCAAACAGCAAACATTAGAAGGCATAATGTTAATGTTACTACTTAGCTTCGGCTGGTGGAGGTCCTGTAGAACCATGTCCAGATAAAGCGGCCGGAGTGAAAAAGTTGAATGAAAAAAGTAGAGCAAGGGAAAAAATGTAAATATAAAACAGTAATTCAAATGTAAAAACTGTAAAGTTGGCAGGTAGCAAAGTAACATTAGCAACAAACTGCACAGCAGCACGTAAACAAGTCTACAAGTTGTGACCTGAAATGACGTACTAGATTACAGTTTCTTCTGATAAAAGTCTCCAGTATCAACATTTACAATAAAACAAAAAAAGGAGAAGAGAGAATCTGTAGACATGCTGAGATAAAAGAACATACTCTTTGCCAGAATTCAGCCAGCCTTCACAATATTACAAAAAAATAGCATCTGGCTTGTCCAGTGTTTGCTGAACAGATAGAAAAAAGTGTTGTATCTGCAAAAATTCACCTCACCTCTGTCACAGACTGATCTTCCCTGGCTGCCAGACTCTGCTAAGACCCCTGAATTACCTTTATACATTATGTTATCCAAGAATAGAATCAACGGTTCAATAACTAAAATCACCATTATTCCCAGATCCCAGACTGTAGCTTTAAGCTTAAGCTGCTGTCCTGTAGCTACTGTATGTCTAAATCAAATCAAATGTATTTATATAGCCTGTCTTAGATCAGCTGATATCTCAAAGTGCTGTACAGAAACCCAGCCTAAAACCCCAAACAGCAAGCAATGCAGGTCTTGAAGCACGGTGGCTAGGAAAAACTCCCTAGAAAGGCCAGAACCTAGGAAGAAACCTAGAGAGGAACCAGGCTACGAGGGGTGGCCAGTCCTCTTCTGGCTGTGCCGGGTGGAGATTATAACAGAACATGGCCAAGAAGTTCAAATGTTCATAAATGACTAGCATGGTCAAATAATAATAATCACAGTAGTTGTCGAGGGTGTAACAGGTCAGCACCTCAGGAGTAAATGTCAGTTGGCTTTTCATAGCCGATCATTGAGAGTATCTCTACTGCTCCTGCTGTCTCTAGAGAGTTGAAAACAGCAGGCCTGGGACAGGTAGCACGTCCGGTGAACAGGTCAGTGTTCCATAGCTGCAGGCAGAACAGTTGAAACTGGAGCAGCAGCACGGCCAGGTGGACTGGGGACAGCAAGGAGTCATCATGACAGGTAGTCCTGAGGCATGGTCATAGGGCTCAGGTCCTCAGAGAGAGAGAAAGAAAGAGAGAGCATACTTCAATTCACACAGGACACCGGATAAGACAGGAGAAATACTCCAGATATAACAGACTGACCCTAGCCCCCCGACACATAAACTACTGCAGCATAAATACTGGAGGCTGAGACAGGAGGGGTCAGGAGACACTGTTGACCCCGGACCGGGCCAAACAGGCAGGATATAACCCCACCCACTTTGCCAAAGCACAGCCCCCACACCACTAGGTGTCTACCCATCAATTCAAGATGGAACTTTATATAATTCACTGAATATACATAGAAATTCACCTGAGCTCCTTAAACTGCTCTTCCCTGGCTGTCTGACCCTGCTGGAACCCCTGTCATCATGTCTCCGTGAAACAGAGTATGTTACAATCCCGGATATCTCTTTGGAAAGCAACTCTTGCCCTAATTTTGTTTACTTTGATAACTAGGGACTGGACATTAGCGAGTAATATACTCGGAAGCAGTAGGTGGTATGCGCGCATCCAAAGCCTCACTAGAAGACCGCTGTGGCAACATCTCCTCCGACAGTGCTGTTTTGGGTCAGCCTCTGGAATCAGTTCAAATGCCCTGGGAGGTGCAGACAAAGGATCTGCTTTGGGAAAGTTGTATTCCTGGCCGTAGCACTGGTAAGTTGACGTCTCTCTGATATCGAACAGTTCTTCCCGGCTGTATGTAATAACACTTAAGGTTTTCTAGACTAACAATGTAAGAAATAATACATACAAAAACAAAATACTGCTGTTTCCTAAGGACTTGAAGCAAAGCTACCATCTCTATCCGCGCCATCTTGTGTGTCTTAAACACGCAGTCCACCAAGCTACTATCTGCTAGTCCTCATTGCTAGGTTAGTCATGTGATTATGACGATGGCAGGCGTTAACAAATCAGTTACGGAGATATCTATCAGACATCACTACACCACTCATAAAAGGTAGGCTATAACAATAGTTCAAGAGAAAGTATAAGTCTCTCAATCACTGCTCTCTTCAAACTACATCTAGCATATTGTCTGGCCAGTGATACAATGTGTGAATCTCTGGTAATTTTCGTACATTAAATAATGCCTATAGGGCACAAAAATGCTGGGACCATGCTTGGCAAGTGAGCTACGTCACATACACTTTAAATAACATTGGGGGACTGCGGTTGAGTATGGGACTAGTTATTGCGGTAGCGGGTGGGAGTCAGACAGAAAGCCAGCGTGTGCTGGCGGGAACGGGAATCCCACATAGTACTCTATTGTGCACCATGACTGATTCCTGTAACGTTAGAGCTGTTTATTACTGTGTCAGTGTGATTAGTAGGGAATTAGCTAGGGAAACTGACAGCTCAATAACGGTACAGTGACGTACTGACTAATACAACACACATTACACTGAAAAAACGCCAGAATATCAATCTTCAATCGTTTGGCCGATGGTTTCATTATTTGATTTAGGTCTAGCTTGATAGAGGCAAAAATAATAGCTAATGTAAGCCAACTTTTAGCCAGCTCTTCTCTATCGGTACATCAACTGGTGAAAGCTTGCCAAGTTAATTTACTTCTGAAACGTGACAAAACAAAAGCTACAAAACATGCTGTTAGATATTAATAATAGCCATCTCATATCGCTATCTGAAAGATAACTAGAGGTTAGAGCTGACCTGGCTGTGGTCGCTACTCACTAGCGTAGCTTATTCAGTACGTCAGTCGAGAAGGGATGAAACATTAGCTAACGTTACATGTCAGTTACAATACTAGCTCAACACTCCGAATAAACACAAGCTTAGTTTTTTTTCTGTCAACTTAACCTTGCCAGATACATCACACAACTAAAGGGTAGCCAGTTTCTATTCATTTTACAACTCTGTGAAAGGGCACAACAGGTACACTTAAAACCAAACACATATCTCAATTTCTTCCCTGTTTATCCAGATTAAGTGATCCCACATGCTTGGTTATTATAAAATCCTCATCGTCTAAACTATGGGTCAGGTTACCCTCTTTAGCCTTCTCGGGGAGCCCATGGTGTATAAGGAATATGGCTCCCACAATTAGACAGCTCAGGACAACCAGCACTCCTATAAAGCCCCACCCTTTCCCGGAAAACACATCAGCAGCCAGAGGTCAGACACACTTTCACTTCTATGAACGCTACACAGTGATGAGAGGGCGGGGTCAGAGAAGCTTCGTTAAGAGTTAAACCCCGAGCCATATTGGTTTTCGGTTCTTCTCTCTAACTCTGTGATGGTTCGGCAGTGTCAGTATGTCCTACCCTCCAACAATGTGTGATATGTCCCCTGGTAGCTCTTTCAGCTATTCTCACAGCAAAGCCTGTCACCAGGAGTACTTGGTATGACCCCTCCCAATGGGGCTGCTTCCCGTCTATTCTCCTCAGGGACTGGATTGAGTAAATCACCTTCTCCTGTAATTCACCTGTAATGCATAAAATCTTGGACATACAGGTTTGGTTAACAAACAGTTTCTCATATGTTCTATCTGATTATATCTTTAACTTCTATGCCTATTTGTTAGCTAGAATATTTGTAACATTTTTATTAGTTTATTATCCAATAGGCTATCCTAGACCACAACTTACCCATCCCCCTTTTGATACCTGGCTCTGCCCAGGTAACAACCTTACCTATTCTAAATAATGACTTAGGTAAGATTAGTAATGTCACGCCCTGGTCTAAGTATTTTGTGTTTTTCTTCATGTATTGGGTCAGGCCAGGGTGTGGCATGGGTTTTTGTATGTGGTGTGTATGTATGGGGATTGTAGCTAGTGGGGTGTTCTAGCTAAGTCTATGGCTGTCTGAAGTGGTTCTCAATCAGAGGCAGGTGTTTATCGTTGTCTCTGATTGGGAACCATATTTAGGCAGCCATATTCTTTGAGTTTGTCGTGGGTGATTGTCCTGATGTCCTTGTTTGATGTTAGTTGACACAAGTATAGGCTGTTTTCGGGTTTCGTTTATTGTTTTGTAGTGTTCGTGTTTAGATTAGTGTTTTGTTTGTTTAAATAAACATGGATCGCAATCAACACGCTGCAGTTTGGTCCGACTCTCCTTCTCATACAGAAAACCGTTACAGAATCACCCACCACAAAAGGACCAAGCAGCGTGTCAACAGGCAGGAGCAGCCCAAAGAGGAGATGCGCAATAAGGATTTCTGGACATGGGAGGAAATCCTCGACAGGAGAGGACCCTGGGCTAAACCAGGGGAGTGTAGCCGCCCAAAGGTGCAGCAGGAGAAGAGGCAACAGGAGCAGCCCAAAGAGGAGTACAGTATGGACTATACTTCTTGGGAGGAGATAGACAGGTGGGCGGTCGACCCAGGGAGAGTGCCGGAGCCCGCCTGGGATTCGATGGAGCAGTGCGCGGAAGGATATAGGAGAATGGAGTTTGCGAAGCAAGCAAGACGGCGCGGACGGAGGCCCGAGAGTCAGCCCCAAAAATGTATTGGGGGGGAGGGGGGGGGGGGGGGGCTCAGGGAGAGTGTGGCAGAGTCAGGAGTCAGACCTGAGCCAACTCTCCCTGTTTATCGTGAGGAGCCAAGGAGGAGACCAGAACCAGAGCCGGTGTTGGAGGTGAGCGAAACAGAGACTGAAGGAGTTAATGGGGAAATTGGAGGAGAGAGAAATGAGGGAGTTGCTGTGTTGGTGCTTTTTGCATGGAATTTGCCCGACGGAACGTGTCGGGGATTTGATGGCACCTGGGTTAGCGCTCCATACTCGTCCTGAGGTGCGTGTTAGTCGGCTGGTGAAGTCGGTGCCAGCCTCACGCACCAGGACTCCTGTGCACCTCCCTAGCCTTGCACGTCCTGTGCCAACACTGCTCTCAAGATCTCCAGTACGCCTTCACGGTCTAGCCCATCCTGTGCCACCTCCACACTCCAGTCCTCCGGAAGCAGCTCCCCGCACCAGGCCTTCAGTGCGTCTCGCCTGTTTAGCGCAGCCAGAGCCTTTCTCCTCTACAGCGCTGCCGGAGTCTCCCGTCTGTTCAGCGCAGCCAGAGCTGCCAGCCTTCATGGAGAAGCCAGAGCTGCCAGCCTTCATGGAGAAGCCAGAGCTGCCAGCCTGCATGGAGAAGCCAGAGCTGCCAGCCTGCATGGAGCAGCCAGCCTGCATGGAGCAGCCAGAGCTGCCAGTCTGCATGGAGCAGCCAGAGCTGCCAGTCTGTATGAAGCAGCCAGAGCTGTCAGTCTGTATGAAGCAGCCAGAGCTGCCAGTCTGCACGGAGCTGCCAGTCTGCACGGAGCTGCCAGTCTGCAATGAGCTGCCAGTCTGCACGGAGCTGCCAGTCTGCACGGAGCTGCCAGTCTGCAAGGAGCTGCCAGTCTGCAAGGAGCTGCCAGTCTGCAAGGAGCTGCCAGTCTGCACGGAGCCGCCAGAGCTGCCAGTCTGTAAGAAGCCGCCAGAGCTGTCAGCCTACATGGAGCAGCCAGAGCCGCCAGACAGTATGGAGCAGCCAGATCTTTCAGTCTGCCAGGATCCGCCAGTCAGCCAGACTCTTCCAGATCCGCCAGTCAGCCAGACTCTTCCAGATCCGCCAGTCAGCCAGACTCTTCCAGATCCGCCAGTCAGCCAGACTCTTCCAGATCCGCCAGTCAGCCAGACTCTTCCAGGTCAGCCAGACTCTTCCAGATCTGCCAGTCGGCCAGGATCTGCCAGTCGGCCAGGATCTGCCAGTCAGCCAGGATCTGCTAAAACCACCAGCCAGCCAGGATCTGGTAGATCTACCTACCTGCCCGAGCTTCCTCTCACTCCCGAGCTTCCTCTCACTCCCGAGCTTCCTCTCAGTCCCGATCTGCCCCTCAGTCCAGTGGGGTTCTGGGTGAGGACTACTAGGCCATGGTCGGCGGCGAGGGTGGACTATCCAGGGACGCGAGGAGAGGGGACTAAGACATTGACTGAGTGAGGTCCACGTCCCGCGCCGGAGCCGCCACCAGACGCCCACCCGGACCCTCCCTATTGTTTTGAGGTGCGTTCGGGAGTCCGCACCTTAGGGGGGGGGGGGGGTTCTGTCACGCCCTGGTCTAAGTATTTTGTGTTTTTCTTCATGTATTGGGTCAGGCCAGGGTGTGGCATGGGTTTTTGTATGTGGTGTGTATGTACGGGGATTGTAGCTAGTGGGGTGTTCTAGCTAAGTCTATGGCTGTCTGAAGTGGTTCTCAATCAGAGGCAGGTGTTTATCGTTGTCTCTGATTGGGAACCATATTTAGGCAGCCATATTCTTTGAGTTTGTCGTGGGTGATTGTCCTGAGTGTCTTGATGTCCTTGTTTGATGTTAGTTGACACAAGTATAGGCTGTTTTCGTTTCGTTTATTGTTTTGTAGTGTTCGTGTTTAGATTAGTGTTTTGTTTGTTTAAATAAACATGGATCGCAATCGACACGCTGCAGTTTGGTCCGACTCTCCTTCTCATACAGAAAACCGTTACAAGTAAATTATCCTTCTGTTCTGACATTATCATGTAGGAGCGCCCCTTTCATTCTCCACATGTCCAATTCTCCCTTTTGTCTCCACTCTAACTGGTATCTATCTACCCATTCTGTTATCTTTGCTCATGTCCTGGCGCCCCTTCTAAAACTCCCTTCTCTGCTCTCAAACCTTCAAGGTCTCAGCAGTGTGGGAAGGGCTCCTCTGTCTGCCTTTTACCCTATCTGTCTGTAACAACTGTGTTTCCAAATTGTAACTAAATGTCTCACTGTTTGGCTTTATCTAAACTCATAGATTTTTAGGAAACCATGTCTATGGTGGCAATTTCTAAGGTCCTTATATAGGTTAATTAAACTCCATTATAATTAATTTACCTTAATTATCAGACCACCTGGGAGAGCCATGAACAGGTCAAAGGTTACACCACCCCCTTACATTCGTGTTCCATACCATAGACATATTAAAGAAATGAAAAAAAAAAAGTGTTTAATTAAAACTCAGTCCATATGTGAGTGTACCCCTTTAAGATATCTCGTCTCTGGGAACCCAAAACATTTACTACAAATAAAACCTAATAATTATATTGTATCTATGAAATCATTTGTTTTAAATTACTTTAATGGTTATATCTAAAACCCATTCAGTCTCTCTTCAAACAGTCTCTCCAAAATTATTCTTAAATACCCTGCCATTAGAGACACACAACTGTGATAAACGGACACTGTCCCTTTAACATAAAATAAACTAATCCTGCAATCCACTTTGCGGGCCTTTCATTGTTCCCCATAATGAAAACAGGTAATGTTTACAGATAATGTTTAGAATACGTTAACTTCAAAGCTACAATGCATGCATGTTCCCTCTAAATGTCAAGGCTGAGATACGAACCCCAGTCTCCCGCGTTGAAGGCAAAAACTTTACCGCTGAACCCCCAACGCTATTGAAATGATTGAGTTTCCTGACCAACAAGCATATTATTATAATTGTCTGTATTCGCAAACTCCGGCACCGAGACAATTCCCAGAAAATATTACAATTCAAAGGTCCAAGCTTTTCCCCAGCGAGGATTCTCCTTCTCTACTCCGAATTGGTTTTATATGTTTTCCATTTTAGCGTCTCCAATATCCAATCAGGCTCCCCGTCGACTGGGTGCGGCAATGCTGCCCTCTTCTGTCCACTCCCTGTATAGCTTTTCTCCCAGCTTCTACCACCATTTATTTCTAGCGTGGACTTCAACGTTTTCAATACCTTTTCTATTTCGAATGACATTTTAGCACATATATCTATCCAGTTCTATTTAAACACAACAGCATATAGTCAACGCAATCAAAGATGCAATGTGGGTCCCTTAAGATATCAGCCCCAACTGTAATATCTAATGTACTTTCAGTTGCTCTGTAAAAGTATTCCGTATAAACTGAGTGTCCCCAAACACTCTTCTATAAATCTCAATCACACTTATAATAGCCCCAACTACTATCGTAATGTACTTCACTCACACAGTGAACTTATCTTATTTCCAATATAATTATGATTTATATTGCCGTTCACTTATCCTGTGGTTAAATTGCCGTTCACCTCCCAATCATACCAGTGGGTTCGCCGACCCACCCTCACACAACCTAGTAGATTTACCGATCTACCTAGTACATTTCATTCGCATTTATACGGTCATTTACCCTCATTCATACCGTGTAGGTCCCAACCTACGTCAAATATTCAGTACATTTCATTTACACATTGCAACATTCAAATTACGTTGATCCAACTTAAATTGCATTCACCACAGTTTTGTCTATATTGTTATAATATTATTATACTAGGTATAGGGAATTATAATTTGGTAACTTACGTCAAACAGGTATTCTCACAAAATACATTTGGATAATGCCAATATGCAGAACTTTAGTTTTCACAATAGGTGTCTGCTTACCTTTTTGGTAGACCGGTCTTTTTGTGAGAGACACCGTCCGACGACAGTAACGCCCAATTGGCTGGCTCGCCAATGTCCAGCGAAGTCCTCAACCGGATCACCATGTTAGAGGCTGCGTCTTTCGAATCCGGTATCAGGAAGAATAAAAGTCAGAATCTGTCGTTAATTATCTTTAATTAAATTCAAGCAATAAATGGCAAATGCAATTTTTCGTATATACGGGCTCACTATAACACCATGCAGGGTAGAACAGAGAACTGACAGGATGTAAGTAAACAGCTGTTCTTATACTGTGATAGACATAGTTCCAACCCGTCTGTTGGCCTATCACAGTAGAGGCTGAGCGTGGTTTAGACTTGCTCAGCCTATCGCAGGCGCTCAGGCTAGTCCCAGCCTCTTGGCGCTTCTTGGAGTCCACCCTCTGTCGATGTATAGATTCTTACTATAGATTCTTACTGTTCTGGTATCACACCCTAGTTATAACAGTTGCTCAGTTCCTGCTATTGTGGTGTTCAGTATTTTTCCATCTCAGTTAAACCTCGAGATGACCACCCCTCCCTATACCTGATTAACCACAACTTTGTAACATGCAGCAAGTCACACCATGTGCTCAATATTGTCACACACGCACACAGGACAGGCAAGGCAAATGTAGCAAACAGTACACCGCTTTGCAACATGCAAGTCACACCATGTTGCTCAGTTCTTGTCACACACACACACACAGCAGCTGTTGTTCAAACAATTCAATCTTACGTAATATGGTAGCGGGTTATAGAACATAAGCATAAATCCTCACAGTAGCCTCCTTGACAATCTGCAGCTTGTCCAAACCAAGCACCCAAGCTAACTGGCGAAAGATGGCTAGCTTGCTAGCTAGCTACTTCCAGACACAAATAAGAGAGCACCTCACTGACTATTTTACTCTGGTTAGGCTGTTGACATGTTATCTAGAGCGTTCTTGACTAACTATAACTTGTTTTGTCTATGTGTAGAGTATTACTTTATTCATCCCAAATTGGGAAAATTGTTTTATCACAGCATGCATCAATGACTTAAATTGGAGTAGATAGCCAGAGTGAATTTGCAAACTCAAGAGATATGCTGTGGCGAATTTGCCAATCTTGGTGTTCTCTGGCAAATGAAAAACGTCCTGCACGGTGTTGGGCTGTAAGCACAACCCCCACCTGTGGACGTCGGGCTCTCATACCACCCTCATGGGGTCTGTTTCTGCCAGTTTGAGCAGACACATGCACATTTGTGGCCTGCCGGAGGTCATTTTGCAGGGCTCTGGCAGTGCTCCTCCTTGCACAAAGGCGGAGGTAGTGGGTCCCGCTGCTGGGTTGTTGCCCTTCTTACGGCCTCCTCCACGTCTCCTGATGTACTGGCCTGTCTCCTGGTAGCGCCTCCATACTCTGGACACTACGCTGACAGACACAGCAAACATTCTTGCCACAGCTCGCATTGATGTGCCATCCTGGATGAGCTGCACTACCTGAGCCACTTGTGTGGGTTGTAGACTCCGTCTCATGCTACCACTAGAGTGAAAGCACCGCCAGCATTCAAAAGTGACCGAAACATCAGCCAGGAAGCATAGGAACTGAGAAGTGGTCTGTGGTCACCACCTGCAGAACCACTCCTTTATTGGGGGTGGCTTGCTAATTGCCTATAATTTCCACCTGTTGTCTATTCCATTTGCACAACAGCATGTGAAATTTATTGTCAATCAGTGTTGCTTCCTAAATGGACAGTTTGATTTCACAGAAGTGTGATTGACTTGGAGTTACATTATGTTTAAGTGTTCCCTTTATTTTTTTGAGCAGTGTATATATTAAGTCGTATGAAAAAGTTTGGGCACCCCTGACAATTTCCATGATTTCCATTTATAAATAATTGGGTGTTTGGATCAGCAATTTCATTTTGATCTATCAAATAACTGATGGACACAGTAATAATTCAGTAGTGAAATTAGGTTTATTGGATTAATAGAAAATGTGCAATATGCATCAAAACAATATTGGACAGGTGCATAAATTTGGGCACCCCAATAGAAAAATCACATCAATATTTAGTAGAGCCTCCTTTTGCTAAAAGCCTCTAGACGCTTCCCATAGCCTCTAATGAGTGTCTGGATTCTAGATTAAGGTATTTTGGACCATTCCTCCTTACAGAACATCTCCAGTTCAGTTAGGTTTGATGGTTTCCGAGCATGGACAGCCCGCTTCAAATCATCCCACAGATTCTCAATGATATTCAGGTCTGGGGACTGGGATGGCCATTCCAAAACATTGTACTTGTTCTTCTGCATAATGCCAGGGTAGATTTTGAGCAGTGTTTTGGGTCATTGTCTTGTTGAAATATCCAGCCCCGGCATAACTTCAACTTTGTGACTGATTCTTCAACATTATTCCCAAGAATCTGCTGATATTGAGTGGAATCCAACTCAACTTTAACAAGATTCCTAGTACCGGCACTGGCCACACAGCCCCACAGCATGATGGAACCCCCACCAAATTTTACTGTGGGTAGCAAGTGTTTTTCTTGGAACGCTGTGTTCTTTTGCTGCCATGCATAACGTCCCTTGTTATGACCAAATAACTCAATCTTTGTTTCATCAGTCCACAGCACCTTATTCCAAAATGAAGCTGGCTTGTCCAAATGTGTGTTTGCATACCTCCAGCGACTCTGTTTGTGGCGTGTGTGCAGAAAAGGCTTCTTCCGCATCACTCTCCCATACAGCTTCTCCTTGTGCAAAGTGCACTGAATTGTTGAACGATGCACAGTGACACCATCTGCAGCAAGATGATGTTGTAGGTCTTTGGAGGTGGTCTGTGGGCTGTTTTTGACCATTCTCACCATCCTTCACCTCTCCAATATTTTACTTGGCCAGCCACTTCTGGCCTTAACAAGAACTGTGCCTGTGGTCTTCCATTTCCTCACTATGTTCCTCACAGTGAACACTGACAGCTTAAATCTCTGCGATAGCTTTTTGTAGCCTTCCTCTAAACCATAATGTTGAACTATCTTTGTTTTCAGGTCATTTGAGAGTTGTTTTGAGGCCCCCATTTTGCCACTCTTCAGAGGAGAGTCAAAGAGAACAACCACTTGCAATTGGCCATCTTAAATACCCTTTCTCATGATTGGATGCACTTGTCTATGAAGTTCAAGGCTTAATGAGCCCACCAAACCAATTGTGTGTTCCAATTAATCAGTGCTAAGCAGTTACAGGTATTCAAATCAACAGAATGACAAATGTGCCCACATTTTTGCATAGCCTATTTTTCACATCTGATTTAATTTCATACAACTTAATATTGCTACACTAAAAATCTTTGTCTGGACAATACCCCAGTACTCAGCTTTTATTAGAAAATGAATGGCATGCCACTGTGATCATTTTCTGTGACGAGTAAATTATTATGCAGCCTCAGAGGGGTGCCCAAACTTTTTCATACGACTGTATATACACATTTTGTGGGACATTGCTACGCAATGAAAAGTTGACAGGCAAGTCTTATTTTTTACTGGAAGGCTAGACAACTAGTCAACTATCTAGTAAACATTTCAGATACGAGGTTGGGGTCTCTTTTTTTAACAAAATTAAACAGATATGACTTGTAATTGAACAATATAGTAAGGCCAATAACTGGGGACCGTATGCCCATAATTCACCGCTTATCAAAAAGCTGATAGTAGTATTTCCATTGAAATGTCAAGCATGCTAATCGGTAACCCGTTAGCTAACATTTTTACGACACCAATAATCACAAAACATTGACAGTTTGATCACAAGTTAACACTGTTGAAGGTAATATTTCTTAAACGCAGTTGAATATGACGATAATACGGGGTGCTACGCAACCTATCCTCATCACGCTTTGAGCAAACTGAGGAGTAAAAGCATGGCTCCCGTTGATGACATCACAACATCAACACAATTTTGAAAAGAAATACAATAAAATAGCAACTCTTGAATGTAGTGTAATACATCTCAAAATAACCTCGAAATAATACATTTAAATAAACGAGGGATTTTTTTATATATTTTACACCGGCACGCCAGTCATCTTGTTTGCGGATGATGGAGCGCTGTGGAAGAGAGGGAGAAATATTACCCATACAGTCAGAAGAGTTCAAGAAGTGATTAGTGAAGTAGAGCGGTGGTCCCTCAGGTAGGGCTTCAAGTTTTCAGTTGAGAAAACAGACTGTGTTTCTTTCCAAAAGGAAGGTTGGGGAGGAAATATACTTGAAGTTGTATGGAAGGAATCTGGAGAGGGTGGGATGGTTTAGGTTCTTGGGGGTCTGGTTTGACACTCGAGTGACATGGGCAGAGCATATTAACAGAGTACTTGTCAAAGGAAAGAAAATATTGAATGTGATGCATTGCTTGTCAGGAATAGAGTGGGGGGCAGGTAGAATGGTGTACTCCCTGTTCACTCATGACTGCATGGCCAGGCATGACTCCAACACCATCATCAAGTTTGCCGATGACACGACAGTGCCTGATCACCGACAACAATGAGACATCAAACATCAGGTCAGAGACCTGGCCGTGTGTTGCCAGGACAGCGTGAACAAGACAAATGAGATGGTTGTGGACTACAGGAAAAGGAGGACCGAGCACGCCCCCATTCTCATCGATGGGGCTGTAGTGGAGCAGGTTGAGAGCTTTAAGTTCCTTGGTGTCCACATCATCAACACACTAACATAGTGTGTTTGGACAAAGACAGTCGTGAAGAGGGCATGACAAAGCCTATTCCTCCTCAGGAGACTAAAAATATTTGGCATGGGTCCTCAGATCCTCAAAAGATTCTACAGCTACACCATTGAGAGTATGGTTGCATCACTGCCTGGTATGGCAACTGCTCGGCCTCTGACTGCAAGGCACTACAGAGGGTAGTGCGTACGGCCCAGTACATCTCTGTGGCCAAGCTTCCTGCCAATCAGGACCTCTATACCAGGCAGTGTCAGAGGAAGGCCCTAAAAAATTGTCAAAATTGTACCGCACGGCAAACGGTACCGGAGCGTCAAGTCTAGGTCCAAAAGGCTTCTTAACAGTTCTACCCCCATGCCATAAGACTCATGAACAGAAAATCAAAGAGCTACACAGACCCCCCTCTTCTGCTGCTGCTACTCTCTGTTTATTATCTATGCATAGTCACTAACTCTACATGTACATATTACCTCGACTAACCAGTGCCCCCGCACATTGACTCTGTACCGGTACCCCCTGTATATAGCCTCGCTATTGTTTTTTTACTGCTGCTGTTTAATTATTTGTTACTTAAAAAAATAAAAAAAAACACTTATTTTTCTTAACTGCATTGTTGGTTAAGGGCTTGTAAGTAAGCATTTCACTGTAATGTCTACACCTGTTGTATTCTGCGCATGTGACAAATAAAAATGTATGAGTTGTAAGTGAACATTAAAGAACACAATACTAGGCTTTCCTGAATATATTCACAGATGGATCTAAGGACCCTAAAACAGGGAGGACAGGAGCAGCTTTTAGTGTTCCTGAATTTAAGGTGGCAGTGACAAAAAGAGCCACGGATCATTTATCTGTTTACACAATGGAGTTGTTGGCCATACTATTGGCTGCAGAGTGGGTGGAGGAGGTGAGGCCAGACAGGGTAGTTTGATGAGCTTAAATTCATGTGTGTCTCAGAGCAGACAGGATGTATTGTATGAGGTTTTACAGTGATTGTATAGGGTGAAACAGATGGGTGTGTGTGTGACCTTCCTCTGGGTACCAGCTAATGTTGGAATAGAGGGGAATGAGGAAGTGGATATTATTGCCAAGCAGGCTCTTAAACATCCTAATGTTGAGATGGAATTGGCCATCAGTAAAGCAGAAGCCAAGAGATTAATAAGAACAGTGGTTAAAAATAAGTGCCAAGAGTTGTGGATCAGGAAGAGTAAGGGAAGACACCTGTATAAGATCCAGGAAAAGGTGGGGGAAGGGAGATCCTCAGGCCAAGAGAGAAGGGAGGGACTGGGACACACATTGAAAGTGGTGGGGAAACATCTGACTGGGAGGTGTGATCATTGTCAGGAAGAGATGGAGACAGTGGAATATGTTATATTTCACTGCCAGAAATATGTGAGAGAAAGGGATTTAGATTTGAGCAGGGGCGAACATCTGATATCAACTTTGGAGGGGACAATTACATGACATTTTCTCAAGAGCAATTCCTGAGGGGGACACCAATAGTGCTGTAACACATAGCCTACGTTGTAATATGTTAAATGTATATTGAGGAACCATAAATACTACAACTGGATAATTGATAGGTACAGTAGTTAACTGAAGGGTTTTCTCAACTTGTTCAAATCATTATAATACTACTACTAATAGTTATAGCAGTGCTCCTTATCAGTCCAGTATGTATGCAGGTATTTGTACTTACAACTAGCAATACCAAGAAAGGCCAATAGGTACTGTACACTGTATTATGGGTGTAGTTCATAAATACAATGAACATGGTATAATCACATCTAAAAGAATCTCCATTGAGAACCATCATAAAGTTGGTCTCCGTATTGAATTGACCTCTTAATTTGACTTTTTATGATACATTTATATAGTCATTAAATATGTGCCACTGGCCTGAGCCTACTACAATAGCTTTAGAAAAACAAAAAGCTCAAAATAAGTACAGTTCTAAAAGTTAAATAACTACTTCAATGAATAACCCAAATAAATCAACCAAAATATCCTTCAAAAATACTTACTTATTGTTCAGTCAGTGTCTCAACTCTTCAAACAGCAGCTATGGACAAGTATGTCACACAAAGTATGCTATTTTAAATAAAATAACATAAAATAAATAATTAGTAAGTGTACTATCATGTAGTAAAAACTAGTAAACAAAAGAAAAAATATCATATTATACACCAGACGGTCTTTATGGACATTACAGACAACTACACTGTTCAGTCTCTCTTGGCCCATGCTAGCCCGTAGCCAAGTCTTTAACCTGCGGAGTACACTGAATCTCCTCTCAGCCTCACATGAAGACACTGGCACCACAAACACAATTCTGATCAGCACCTCAACATGGTCAACCAACCCCTGCACCTTCACTGGAAGCCTCCTGATGACCTCTGCTGCCTCTCCACTGTTGCTACAGGGGTATTTGTTGTGAAAGAGGCAACTGCACTGAAAGAGAACCTATGTTCAGCTCAGGGTACTGATCTGGAGACTCATCCAACTCCCCCGTGAGAAGCACTCTTTCCAACTTTTGCAGGACGTTTATACTGTCCTGGTCAAAACAGTCGCCAAATGGATTCTCAATGGATTCAATGGAGTCAATCAATGTTGTTGCTTTCTCATACAGTGCAAGGTAGCTTTCTTCATTTCTGCTGTTTACCCCACGCGCTGGATAACTGGACACTGATTGGATTTAGCTGGTGTGCGGTTACAGTTACACAGTGGCGGTGGGTTTGGCAGTTTTGATGTGATGTGAATTTTTCAATGGATTTTCTCCAGTTCCTAAATCCTGCACTAATGAAGGCAACATCTGCTCTTTGGCCAAAAGATGGCTGGCTTGAAAACCCTTCGCTACAGTGAAAACAACACTCCTTTTATTGATGGAGTATAATGTAGCCATGGGAAAAATCGCAAAACCATCTCTCTTGAAAGGTCAACACTCTGTTGGCAAGAGTTTGCGGTTCTGAAAATTGTGGGTGTGGCTGATATGGTTTTGTGCCATCACTGAGGTAATTGGACAATGCTGTGCCACTGTCCCCATATACTGGTGCTGCTGGCAACAAGGTTGACACCTGGTCCTGCCGTGGCTGTGACACTGTCCTCTGAAGTCTCTCTCCCTGGCTCTTCCCCTTTCACCACCCTCACTGACTCACAGTCTGTCTCTAGAAAATAAATAAGGTGTTTGCCATACTCCTAGCTACCGGTACCCAAAACTACACAATTAATCACAACAGCAATACCATTGCCTTAAACAAATCTTAGTTCAGTCACCAGTTTAAGTTGAGAGTGGGGGTATCCATGGCATTTTCAAATTATGTCCCTATTTTACAAGTCCATTTTTTTTTTTTTAGAACCTTTCATAATTTTGCCAAAGAAAGACTCTGAGACTCCCTGTCTCTGCCAGTCTGTCCCCAGCTCTGCTGTCTGTGCCATCTGTTGCCTGCTCTGCCTAATGACATCATTGTGAAACATTGCCATTAGCATTTCACATTTGAACATGAACATTTGAACATATGAACATTTTATCAACTTGTCTTTGAGATATTAGGCTACTAGGGTTCTTACTTTGCGTTTTGGTATACTGAAAAATACTCTGATGTCAGTCTTTTTTTCTGCCATTTTTCTACCTGGCTGGCTACACACACACACACACAGTAGGAGATTGGCTTCTATCATATCTTCTATCATTCTATATGGGCTTCGATCTAAAAGGTAGCTAGCAAATGTGAAACAGATTGCAGTGACAAGAGTTGACAGCTGTATGAGTTCACCATTTACACAACATATGCTGCAACCTTTTGTAATTTTAATATAGTTGGTTTCATATTGGCTGGCTTCCAACAATAGCTGAATTTGCAAAACTAGCGAGCACCAATTCCGTTTCTGTGGCGTTTCCTATAATCTTTGCTACCTAGTTAAATAAAGGTAAAATAAAATAAAGTTCCCTAGCGACAATTTAGCTTTTGCAAGGAGACCATTAAATATATTTAGGACAACGGTAGAAGAGAGCGTAGTTCTGTTCAGTTTATTTCTAACCTTATCATAGGGACTTTGAAGCACTACAGCTGCATGCTGATCTTGGAATAAACTGACGAATGCAAAGATTCCATCTTTGACGACGCCACGTAAATGGAATAGGTGCTAGCTAGCTTGATAGCTAATGTTTGCTTTAGTTTGCGCGGTAGCTCTGCAAATTCAGCTAATGTGTTTGAACCCTGCCAACATAATAAAAATAAATAAAAATTTTAAAAAAAAACATTGCCTTGGCGCGATTGATTGGATTAACCTCCCGTCAGTTACTTGCATTGAGTGCCATTCAGACAGTAGATACGAACCCTCTGTTACCTTGCCAGCTAAGGAACTGGCAGTGGATCAAACCATTGTGAGGCAAAGGGCGGGGGTCGCAATCTTTTGAAACTTAAAAACGTGCTATTAAGTGTCTATAATCAGCACAAGTGCTTTCATTGAGTATTATTCATATTATTGAAATTATATAATTATGTTTACAGTGATATATTGGGGGGGACAAATCATATTTTTCCCAGGATGGGGGGTTCGTGTTCCCCCTGGGATTTCCGCCTATGGATTTGAGGAGTAATGGGGTTGAAGCGCCAGGATCAAGTGAATTTTGGGGGAAATCTTCAGAGGATGTAGTATTTACTTTTGTATTTAATTTCCTTAGGGAGATGAGATTATTGGTCAGGATTTAGACCTTCACTGTCTCTGGTCCACACTCCAGTCGGTGGAGGTAATGCACCTTAAAGGTGGTTGCCAACCGCCATATAAAATCCATAGAAGGAGTATGGGCGTCGACAGTGACGGCGGGCCCAGTGTTGCCACATTAGCGACTCGGTCGCTATATTTAGCGAGTATTCAGACCCCTCTAGCGACACATTTTCAAAAAAAGCGACTAGCGACTTTTTCTGGTGTTATTGGAGACTGACGTGAAAGCACGTATCGTTCTTACTCTTCTCAACGAGCAGCGGGTGCTGCCGTTGTCCCAAAGGACAACGTAATGTTAGCTAGCAAGATTGCGGTAAATGCAGATAATTTGTTTTGGTAGCTGAAGAAATTATTTAATTTCCTTACCCAAATATGAACATTTGGTCATTTCTACGGTCAGAAAACTCCGTTTGAATATGATTTAGTTTGTTTACCAAAGTAATTGATTACTTTCTGGAACACATCGACAACAGCCACACTCGAAGCAGCGTTACCCATCGCTCCACAAAAGCCTTGCAGAGCAAGGGGAATAACTACTCCAAGAGCGAGTAACCTTAACGTTACACCAGCCATTAGGCTTGAAGTCATAAACAGCGTGTCCACGATAGTAGGATTGTCAGTTTAGTAGTGAGCTTGTGCTAGATGTGGCTAGTTAGCAGCTAGGCAACTATACTGATGCAGGTACATTTTGCAAATGGTCGAATGCGATTGGACACATGGAGGAGAGACTCATTTTCGCAGTATCCTCAAAACCGTGTATTTTTGACACAACTGCTGACAGCTACAGGGACATAAACACCAAAAATGCTGCTTGGAGGCAAGTGTCCACGATAGTAGGATTGTCAGTTTAGTAGTGAGCTTGTGCTAGATGTGGCTAGTTAGCTAGCTAGCTAACCTAGTTTGCTAACCTAGCCAATGAGGTGTTTGTGTGAAAGAAATAGTCAAATAAATTATGCTAGTTACTACCCCTGATAACTTTACCAAATAATCATGTTTGAAAGAGTGTGAGTGTGTATGCTAGATTAATAGAAATGGTAGATACTACTGTACCCCTGATAATTTGGTCAGATAATCGTGTGTGTGTGTCTGTACAGTAGGTGGCATGTCTATGATAGCTATCTAATAACTATAGTTATGCTAGGTAATGGTTTGGCTTATCATGTTCATGTCTATGTAAAAGAAGACTGTAGGAGGAAGTGGAGAGGACTCGGGGACAGGTATCAGAGAGAGAGAAGGGCAGAGAAAGATAAGAGGTCTGGCTCAGCAGCTTCAGGCCAGCAGCCTTGGCGCTTCTGCCACATTCTTTCTTTTCTGGATCCATTTATTGTGCCTAGGGCAACGAGTGGCAATTTTACAGCCAGACCCTCTACTACGTCATCCACAAGTGTTGTCGCATTTTTAAAAATGTATTTCACTTTTATTTAACTAGGCAGTTAAGAACATTTTTATTTTCAATGACGGCCTAGGAACAGTGGGTTAACTGCCTGTTCAGGGGCAGAATGACAGATCTGTACCTTGTCAGCTCAGGGGTTTGAACTTGCAACCTTCTGGTTACTAGTCCAACGCTCTAACTACTAGGCTACCCTGCCGCATCAAGACTAGAGGTCGACCGATTATGATTTTTCAACGCCGATACAGATTGTTGGAGGACCATAAAAGTTGATAGGCCGATTAATCGTTATTTATTTATTTGTAGTAATGACAATTACAACAATACTGAATGAACACTTATTTTAACTTAATATAATACATCAATAAAGTCAATTTAGCCTCAAGTAAATAATGAAACATGTTCAATTTGGTTTAAATAATGCAAAAACAAAGTGTTGGAGAAGAAAGTAAAAGTGCAATATGTTCCATGTAAAATATGTGCCATGTAAGAAAGCTAACGTTTCAGTTCCTTGCTCAAGAACATGAGAACATATGAAAGCTGGTGGTTCCTTTTAACATAAATCGTCAATATTCCCAGGTAATAAGTTTTAGGTTGTAGTTATTATTGGAATTATAGGACCATTTCCCTCTATACCATTTGTATTTCATTAACCTTTGACTATTGGATGTTCTTATAGGCACTTTAGTATTGCCAGTGTAACAGTATAGCTTCCGTCCCTCTCCTCGCCCCTACCTGGGCTCGAACCAGGAACACATCGACAACAGCCACACTCGAAGCAGCGTTACCCATCGCTCCACAAAAGCCTTGCAGAGCAAGGGGAATAACTACTCCAAGAGCGAGTGACGTTTGAAACGCTATTAGCGCACACCAAGCTAACTAGCTAGCCATTTCACATCGGTTACACCAGCCATTAGGCTGATAGGCTTGAAGTCATAAACAGCGCTGTGCTTGCGAAGAGCTGCTGGCTGAGGATTGATTTGACATGTTTCTGTGGACATTATGGATATAATTTGGAATTTGTCTGCGTTGTCGTGACCGCTCTATCCGGTGGATTCTTGGGCATAACGCACCAAACTAACGGAGGTATTTGAATATAAAAAATATCTTTATGGAACAAAAGGAACATTTGTTGTCTAACTGGGAGTCTCTTGAGTGAAAACATCCGAACGATTCATTTGATTGCTTTTCTGATTTTCGTGACCAAGTTACCTGATGCTAGGTGTACTTATTGTTTTGTCGAGCGATCGATAAACTTACACAAACGCTTGTATTGCTTTCGCTGTAAAGCATCATTTCAAAATCTGAGACGACAGGGTGATTAACAAAAGGCTAAGCTGTGTTTAGCTATATTGCACTTGTGATTTCATGAATATGAATATTTTCTAGTAATATTATTTGACTGTTGCGCTATGCTATTGAGCGTTGCTGATGACAATTATACCGGATCTGAGATGGGTGGTTCAAAGAGGTTAAAAATATATACTTCTGTGTATTGATTTTAAGAAAGGCATTGGTGTTTATGGTTAGGTACAGTCGTCCAACGATTGTGCTTTTTTCGCAAATGTTCTTTTGTTAAATCATCCCCCAGCATTGCATCGATTATATGCAATGCAGGACACGCTAGATAAACGAGTAATATCATCAACCATGTGTAGTTATAACTAACTAGTGATTATGATTGATTGATTGTTTTTTATAAGATAAGTTTAATGCTAGCTAGCAACTTACCTTGGCTTCTACTGCATTCGCGTAACAGACAGGCTCCTCGTGGAGTGCAATGAGAGGCAGGTGGTTAGAGCGTTGGACTAGTTAACTGTAGGGTTGCAAGATTGGATCCCCCGAACTGACAATGTGAAAATCTGCCGTTCTGCCCCTGAACAAGGCAGTTAACCCACCGTTCCTAGGCCTTCATTGAAAGTAAGAATGTGTTCTTAACTGACTTGCCTAGTTAAATAATGGTATAAAAAATTGGCGCCCAAAAATACCGATTTCCGATTGTTATGAAAACTTGAAATCGACCCTAATTAATCGGCCATTCCGATTAATCGGTCGACCTCTACTATTGATGGGCTGGATCAGAAATCTGCTCCCTCTGTAGATCAGGGATCTATGGTATTGACTTTTTGTTCACCTGAAATGATGCTTTAGTAATAATAGGCTACTTGTTACTAAATTAAATCAAATGTTATTTGTCATTTGCACCAAATACAACAGGTTTAGAGCTTACTGTGAAATGCTTACTTACATGCCCTTAATCAACAATGCAGTTTTAAGAAAATAGAGTTTGGGTAAAGTGACTGCGTAGATGATGATAAACAGCGATTAGCAGGAGTGTGTTAAAAAAAAGGGTGGTGTCAATGCAAATAGTCTGTGTGACCATTTGATTAATTTCTCAGCAGAATTATGGCTTGGGGGTAGAATCTGTTATGGAGTCTTTTGGACCTAGACTTGGCGCTCCGGTACCGCTTGCCGTGCGGTAGCAGAGAGAACAGTCAATGCTTTGAGTGACTGGAGTCTTTGACAATTTTTGGGGCCTTCCTCTGACCGCCTAGTATATACAGTGCCTTCGGAAAGTAAGGCGACCTCTTGACTTTTCCACATTTTAAGTTGTTTGAAAATGTATTAAATAGTTATTTTCCCCTCATCAATCTACACACACTACCCCATAATGACAAAGCAAAAATGGGTTTTTAGAAATATTTTGCAAATTTATTACAAAACTAATACTCACATTTACATAAGTATTCCGACCCTAAACTCAGTATTTTGTTGAAGCACCTTTTGGCAGTGATTACAACATTGAGTCTTCTTGGGTATGACCCTACAAGCTCGGCACATCCTGTATTTGGGGAGTTTCTCCCATTCTTCCCTGCAGATCCTGTTAAGCTCTGTCAGGTTGGATGGGGACCATTGCTGCCTAACTATTTTCAGGTCTCTCCAGAGATGTTCGATCCTGGCTCTGGCTGGGCCCCACAAGGACATTCAGAGACTTGTCCCAAAGCCACTCCTGCGTTGTCTTGGCTGTGTGCTTTGTGTCGTTGTCCTGTTGGAAGGTGAACCTTCACCCCAGTCTGAGGTACTGATCACTCTGGAGCTGGTTTTCATCAAGGATCTTTCTGTATTTTGCGCCGTTCATCTTTCCCTCGATCCGCCTCGCTACTTTATATAGCCTCGCTACTGTTATTTTTCACTGTCTTTTTTACTGTTTGTATTTCTTTACTTATATTGTTTACCTAATACCTTTTCTTTTTTGTACTTAAAAATTACACTGTTGGTTAGAGCCTGTAAGTAAGCATTTCACTGTAAGGTCTACCTGTTGTATTCGGCGCACGTGACAAATAAACTTTGATTTGATCCTTATTCTGAGGATTGGCCTCCATCTGGCCACTCTACCATAAAGCCCTGATTGTTGGAGTGCTGTGGAGATGGTTGTCCTTCTGGAAGGTTCTCCCATCTCCATAAGAGGAAATTTAGAGCTCTGTCAGTGACCATCGGGTTCTTTCTTGGTGACCACCTCGACCAAGGCCCTTCTCCCCTTATTGCTCCGTTTGGCCGGGTGGCCAGCTTTGGGAACAGTCTTGGTGGTTCCCAAACCACCAACACGGTCGTTCGTGAATCACGTTGCACAAAATATTCATTAAGTTTTTCGATCACTACATCATAGTCGAACTCATCATTAAAGTAATCAAAGGAGAATACATTGTAGAAAATGCATCTTTCCCCATTACATAAAGTAGTGAATTCACCTGCATCACACCGGTCTCCTTATCCAGTTTCGATGCCACTCAAAAACTGGAAAAATGTTGTCCCCAGATCGGCCATGCCGTCGGCTGTGAGAAATCGAATAGTTCTCGTGGGTTAAATTTTGACATTTCCCGCACAAATTTTCGGCGTATACGTTCTTTAATTCTGAAACCATGTCATGATGGAGACCAGGCAGTGAATTATCCGGTTTAGTTATGTTTAATAACTCTTAAATCAGACAATTAACATGCAGCCCACCAAGCTACTATCTGCTAGTCCTCATTGCTAGGTTAGTCATGCGGTTATCAATTACGGAGATATCTATCAGACATCACGACACCACTCCATAAAAGGTAGGCTATAACAATAGTTCAAGTCTCTGCTCTCTTCAAACTACATCTGGCATATTGGCTGATATAGGCCAGTAATACAATGTGTGAATCTCTGGTCATTTTTTGCGCATAGGGTGCAAAATTGCTGGGACCATGCCTGGCAAGTGAGCTACGTCACATACGCTTAAAATAACATTGGGGGACTGCGGTTGAGTATGGAACCGGTAGCGGGTGGGAGTCAGACAAAGCCAGCGGGTGCTGGCGGGATCGGGAATCCCACGTAGACCTCTATTGTGCACCATGATAGTGAAGTCTGTAACGTCAGAGCTGTTTATTACTGTGTCAGTGTGATAAGTAGGGAATTAGCTAGGGAAACTGACAGCTCAATAACGGTACATTGAGATACTGACTAATACAACTCACATTGAAGATTGATATTCTGACATTTTTTCTGTGCAATCATTTGGCCGATGGTTTCATTGTTTGCTTCAGGTCTAGTTTTATTGATGCAAAAATAATAGCTAATGTAAGCCAACTTTTGGCCAGCTCTCTATCGGCACATCAACTGGCGAAAGCTTGCCAAGTTAATTTACTTCTGAAACGTGACAAAACAAAGGCTACATATGTTAGTGTTCAAATACTGGAGAGTTGAGACCAAATCACGGACGCTGGACAGAGTGGATTTCAGTTGTAACGAAAGACAGTTTTAATGAGTCAGGGATATCTTGTCCCGCAGTTTTACGTGCACGGACCTAGTTCACATAACTCGGCAAGGAGCCAGGTGAAAAAGAGGCCTATACAATGGTTACATACATTTTTATACATAGAATAAAGTAGGTGGAGTCTTGTCGTTTCGGTCTTCTTGACTGGTCGGAGGGTTGGAGGCGGGCCTTGCTCTAGCCAGAGCGGGCCCCATTGGTGCACAGCAAAAGTTCTTTGCTCTTGGGACCGGCCAGTTAGAGGGAGATGAGATGTGTGTTTATATAAGGAAGAGGGGGTCAGTCTTATGGCTGGGTGTATGTGTTCTTATGACGGAATGTCTTTGTTTATATGAGCTATGTGTATGAATATTTATATAACAAATCCCCCTCTTCACGTCTATTAGACGTGAAAACTATAGCAGAAAGGTGGCGGTTGCAATCGTGGGTATACATAAGGTGGTGCTCCTAACCTTGTCTGATTTGCATGGTGGGTCTGTAGGTGTAGTGCTACGTTTGGGACGGGAGTGATTGGAGGGAGTGATATCAGGAAAGGAGTTAGGGACATGTGTAGGGGTTGGTGTATGTGATGTGGCAGGGTGAAATAGTTGTTCAATTAACCATGTGAAAGTCCTAGGGTTACTCCAAATATCAGTATGAATATCACAAATAAGGGACCAGATATCCCCAGCCTCACCCAGAGAGGGAGAAATTTCCCTCTAACTGGGCGAGGTTCCCTTCTCAGGGGAGGCGGAGTTTGATGCCGCATCACCTGAGGAAGGAGTGTCTTCATTTGGAATCGAATTTAGGCCGCTCAAATCAGCTCTGACTTCAGTCAGTGTTCTAGAAGGAATTGGGGCTGGGGTGCAATGTGTAAGGCGGTGTCAAGGTGTGCCTGATTTACCTTTGACCTGGACTGAGTGTGAAGTAACCTCCTTCACTTCGTACGGTCCAGTCCACCTGGGTTCCAGCCACTTTCTCTTGTGGACTGTAACCCTCACCCCGTCACCAACCTTTACCTTCAGTAGTGTCGTGTCCCCCGGCAGCTCCCCCTCCTGGACCTTGTGAACCTGGGTAGAGAGTGCTGCAGAGAGAACCGTCAGTTTTTTCACATAATTAGACATTACAATTTGTTGTACATCAAGGGCGGGCATATGACCTCCCTCCCTTGGTGGACCATGCATGACTCTACCAGTCATTATCCCAAAGCTATCTTAGCTTTTGGTTTGACGTTCCACCAGATTTTGGGATTGGGGCCTGTACACAGATCCAAATCTGTGGGTTATGCCAAATCTTTCTTCCACCTGTCTCAGGTGTTTGTTAAATGTGAGCCATTTGTCAAATTTGATTTGTCTTGGGATGCCATACCTGGGTATTAGTTTGGTTTGTAGCCACTTAAAAGACTGACCTAGCATCCTCCCCTTTTGTTAGTATTGCCTCTACCCATTTGGAGAACCTATCTACTATGACTAGGAGATAGAGTTTGCCTTTAGATAAATTTTCGGGGCCCATGTCGGTGTAGTCTATCCTAATATCCTGAAAACATGCATTAGGAATTACGTATGAGCCCATTGGTGTTTGATATGGTTTCTTTGGGTTGTGTCTGTCACAACCATTGCATTCGTCACAAAATAAATCATCGTCATAAAATAAGTCAGTCATATTTTTTATGTGAGGGTGCCACCAGATGTGCGAGGCCTTTTTGGAGGGTCTTTAGTTTGCCTTCGTGTGTGGGGCCATGTGTTTCTCATAAAAGTTCTGGGTCCATCAGTGTGGCCTGCTTCATGGGCATGGGCTGAGTCTGTATAGATATTCAGTCTCTCCTTTTCCTCTGATAAGGACCTGCGTCAATCCGATGATTTCAGCTAATTTGGCCGATGCTGGTTGAGGGTTGATGGCTGATTGAAGGGTGACATGTGAACCGTCTGGGAGTTGCTGTTTCCTTCTTCTGCCGTGGGTGGTTGGCATTTCTATGACCAGGGGATGGTGCTCCCAGTCATTCCCTGGAACTGCGGTTGGTTGTATGCGGGTTGCTGATGCATGGGTGTGGGTCCTGGTTGCTGATGTTCGTACTGTTGAGGTCTATTTCCACCCCTTTCCTTCCCATATGGACCTCTCGTAGAGTTCCACTGGCGTTGTTGTGGTGTGAGTGGGTATGGACACTCTCGTGAGTAGTGCCCTGGAGTTCTACAGTTGAAACAAACCCCTCTTTTTGGATGGCCTGGTATCCATTGCGGCTGGTATGCAAATTGTGGTTGCGGGGGATACCAAGGCCCCGGGTTGGCTGGTTGAGGACCGGCCTGCTGTTGAATCATCTGGGAGATAGTCTGGGCCACTATTTGAGAGATGTCTGTTTTGGTGCCCGTCTCCTTCGTTTCTCCCGCCACCATCTGTTTCTTAGGTTTTTCTCCTTGTTGTGCTTCCTTCAATTGGAGTTTCAGGAGTTGTACCTGGAGGGACTGCACCTGGCTCTCAGCACCCCCTCTTTCCTTGTTGTGCTGGGTCACATGGTGGTGCACATGAGTGTTGAATTGGGTCAGAGGAAGTGCAAACAACCCTACCGTTCCTCTGAGTTTGGTTTTAACATCTCCGGGACACCCGTTGACCACCATTTCCTTCCACATGCTGAGTGTGGTATCAGTGTGATCGAATGGTTCTTCGTGGACCGATCTCCATGTGGTCTTAGCCCTGTCCAGGTATGCTGCAGGTTGCTCACCTGGGTTGATTGTAAAGGAGGATAAGGTGGCATGGTTTCTTTCTGTAGGGTATGCTCTCCGTAGAACTTCCCATAATCTGGTACGGAAGTGGTCTATGGGCAGTGTTGGGGCCCGCCATCCAAGGTCAGCTGCTGTCATGAGGGCCTCCATGGTTCCGTGGTCGGTGGCTCTTGCTAGAAGTGCTTTCATGTCTCCTAGGCAGAGTTGCAGGCCTGACGTAAGTGTCTGCAGTTGAAGTAGCCACGCTGAAGCTCCTCCATGTAGGCTAGGCATCTGTCCCATCAGTGTTGTTAAATCAGTCATTTTCCAGGGCTGGTACTCCACAGTGTGTGCATCACCTGGTGTCGGTCGCAGGGGGTACTGTCCTGCCATCTCCTGCTCTCGCTCTCTTCTATCAGCAATTCTGGAGGACCGACGGAGTGTTTCGGACCCCATTGATTCGGTAACTTTGGTTACTGTTCCTCTCATTATGCCTTCCACACGGTAGGCTCCCTCTCTGTTGTTATCTTGGTTAGCTATTAGCTCCCTGAGTTCCTTAGCTCGAGCTATTGATGATTTCAGCAGCTCCTGCATCTTAGTCACGTTTGGAGCTCCCATCGGAGCTGGGGTGAGCACCATGTCAATTTCTTCTTCGTTTTCGATATCCATGTTCTGATGACAGTCCTCCCTATCCGTCTGATAGAAGTGGTTTGAATCTAATCTTGTTTGTAAGTGTCCTCTGGTTTCAGAGGTGAGAGAGTTCACAGAGGAGCATTGCGGCCTCCGTTCCTGGGGGAGGTCTCCTGCTCCTGGAATCCCAGTTTCGAACTGTTCACATACCATATGGCCAGCCGTTATCCCCAGGGTAATTTCCCCTTTTAACTCCCCTTGGTCTATTCTCAGAACTGGAGCCTGTATTGTGGGAGGTGCCCTGGGTAGGAATGGGTTGTGTGACGGGCTCCGGTGATTTTGTCCCTTTGAGTATGGCTGGGGCTGAACTGCCTCCATTGTCAATTGTGGATATAGTGAGGGAGAAACGGCCACAGGGGGAGCCGTGGGCAAGTTCTCAGGCAGAGCTTTAACATCCCCCGACGCCACAATAGCCACGCCCATCATGTCTGGTGTGTTTTTGGGCAGCACCCTCCTACTCTCCTGTATGGCCCATGTACCTATCTTGAGCTCCCCCTCTGCTCTCTCTCTCTCTCTTGTACCTACTTTTTTGAACCTGTGTATGTTGTTTCTCTCCGCCTCACTCGCTTTTGCATGCTCTACTGCGTCCTCTAATTCTGTCTGCATATCTTGGAGTTTCCCCCCTGTAGGTGGTCCTCCGCTAAAATAACCTGCTTGTGTCCATCTTATCCGTAATCCTTTCCACACTTTCTCCACTTTCCCATACTGTTTTTTACCTCCCGCTCTATCAATCATACTCTGATCTAAATATTCATTGAATTTTAGTTTGGGCGTGGTAGCTGCAGACATTTTATCTAGTTCGTCTGATAATGTGTATACTGCGTTATTTAGGTATATTCAATCCTTACTATGTGGTGTTTATTTCTATCGTTGTATGCGTAGCCTGTCCCTGGTCGAGACAAAGGGGGTTATCAGTATGTGACGCCCGCCACGTGTGTATTTCACCGGTATTTTATTTGAATTTGTTCAGCGATTCGTTTAGGTATTTTCTATAAATGATTATGCGATTTCCTTTTGGAACAATATATCAGTGAATATATGCGGTTCTATAACAATTTTCAGAGTAATTCTAGCTCTTTAGGAAATATAGATAGAATGTCTAGACAACCAAGAGTTGTTCAGTGAATTATTTAAATACTTTCTGTAAACAATTCAATAAATTCCTTTATGAACTTATATCAGTAAATTCGAGCGATTCTATAGCAATTGTCAGAATAATTATATATCTTTAGGAAATATGGATAGAATAGAAAAACCCAAAAATCAGTGTGTAGCTTTTAGCGTCTGTCAAACAAAGTCTGTACTAAGCTCGGCGGCTTATTTAAATACTTTCTAGAAACAATTCAGTAAGTTCCTTTATGAACTTATATCAGTAAATTCCAGCGATTCTATAGCAATTGTCAGAATAATTTTAAACTTTAGGCAATATCAACAGGAATGAAAAAAACGAAAATCAGTATTCCATTCGATACTAAGGTGGCTTTGTCTACCAGCACGTGTGCATAATAGCCCAGTTACGTATCCCAACCTACTCCGCGACAAACGTTTCTTTCAATTTAATTTCCCCCATCTCCAAATCATGGAATGTCAACTCTGGTTCATCTTATGTTTATTGTTTGATGTGCAATAGCCACATCATTCCCGATCTCTGTCTAGTGGAAGGCCAAACTTACATATCCTATATCTATTCGACTACACCTCTAACATAACCAATTAAACAGTTTACAACTCATTCAATAGGATCTTTTACATGCAGATTCAGTCGATCTATTAATTAACTAAATCTCTAAACACAACCAATTAAACAGTTTAGAACTTATTCAATAGGAACTTTTACGTGCATACTACACTTCTAAACAAAACCAATTAAACAGTAAGCACTTATTTAATAGGAACTTTTACATGCTTTTACATACTACACTTCTAATAATAGGCCAATTGATAAAAAATAAAAATAAAAATAAAAACGAGCAAAACAAGATCTCCCCGATCAATGTCTTAGGTTCTTATGTAAAAAATTTGGGCACCGATTCATACTCACGCCCAGTACTTTCTGATCAAAATTTGGTTTAGGCTATAATACAATATGCAGATTTCGATATAACGGGCTCTGCTCACCTTTATATAGAGCGCTCCGATCAGATTTCCTGAGGCAAGATGAATGGCTGGGGAAGTCACTCTTCCGTCTGATTTTTTAGCCGTGATCAGTCTCGTCCTCTCACACTAACTTATAATAGATCGAATTCAAGAACAACCATCCTCTGCTACCAATTCTGTTAGTGTTCAAATACTGGAGAGTTGAGACCAAATCACGGACGCTGGACAGAGTGGATTTCAGTTGTAACGAAAGACAGTTTTAATGAGTCAGGGATATCTTGTCCCGCAGTTTTACGTGCACGGACCTAGTTCACATAACTCGGCAAGGAGCCAGGTGAAAAAGAGGCCTATACAATGGTTACATACATTTTTATACATAGAATAAAGTAGGTGGAGTCTTGTCGTTTCGGTCTTCTTGACTGGTCGGAGGGTTGGAGGCGGGCCTTGCTCTAGCCAGAGCGGGCCCCATTGGTGCACAGCAAAAGTTCTTTGCTCTTGGGACCGGCCAGTTAGAGGGAGATGAGATGTGTGTTTATATAAGGAAGAGGGGGTCAGTCTTATGGCTGGGTGTATGTGTTCTTATGACGGAATGTCTTTGTTTATATGAGCTATGTGTATGAATATTTATATAACACATAACATGTCCATATAAACAACTGCTGTTAGATATTAATAATAGCCACCTCATATCGCTATCTGAAAGATAACTAGAGGTTAGAGCTGACCTGGCTGTGGTCGCTACTCACTAGCGTAGCTTATTCAGTCACGTCAGTCGAGTGGAGATGAAACATTAGCTAACGTTACATTTCAGTTACAATACTAGCTCTGCACTGCGAATAAACTAGTTTTTTTTTCTGTCAACTTAAACAACAGTTACCTTGCCAGATACATCACACAACTAAAGGGTAGCCAGTTTCTATTCATTTTACAACTCGGTGAAAGAGCACAACAGGTACACTTAACAATGCTCAACTCTCCCATGCTGGCCCAGCCAGACTTCCAGAAGCTTTGCCTTCACACAGCCCGTCAGCCTGATCGGTGTCCGCATGGTCCTAAATCCAGTCGGCTCCAAACTAGAGGTCGACCGATTAATCGGAATGGCCGATTTCAAGTTTTCATATCAATCGGAAATCGGTATTTTTGGGGGCCGATTTAAAAAAATAAAAATAAAATTTAAAAAAATATTATTAATTTTGTTATACCTTTTATTTAACTAGGCAAGTCAGTTAAGAACACATTCTTATTTTCAATGACGACCTAGGAACAGTGGGTTAATTGCCTCGTTCAGGGGCAACTCGGCTCAGCTCGGGGGATCCAATCTTGCATCCTTACAGTTAACTAGTCCAACGCAATAACGACCTGCCTCTCTCTCGTTGCACTCCACAAGGAGACTGCCTGTTACGCGAATGCAGTAAGCCAAGGTAAGTTGCTAGCTAGAATTAACCAGTTATGGCTGCAATCACGATACCAGGATCGATATGACAACTACCAGTGAAAATAGAGGGCGCCAAATTCAAACCACAGAAATCTCATAATTACAATTCCTAAAACATAATTGTGTCTTATCATTTTAAAGCTATTCTCGTTGTTAATCCCACCAAAGTGTCCGATTTCAAATAGGCTTTTCAGCGAAAGCACTACAAACGATTGTTAGGTCTCCACCAAACCACAATAAGCACAGCCAATTTCCAGCAACATATAGCATTCACAAAAAAAAACAGAAATAAAGAAAATGAATCACTAACCTTGAATTATCTTCATCAAATGACACTCATAGGACTTCATGTTACACAATACATGCATGTTTTGTTTGATAAAATTCATATTTATATAAAAAAAAATCTGAGTTTACATTATCGCGTTAGATTCACTAGTTCCAAAAACATCAAGTGATTTTGCATAGCCACATCATTCAACAGAAATACTCATCATAGATGTAGATGATAATACAAGTTCTACACATTGAATTATAGATATACCTCTCCTTAATGCAACTGCTGTGTCAGATTTTTAAAAAACTTTACGGAAAAAGAAACGCATGTAATAATCTGAGACGGCGCTCAAAAGTAGAAACACCACAGCCGCAAAGATGGCGTCAACATAAACAAGAAATGACATGATAAATATTCCCTTACCTTTTGATCTACATCAGAAAGCACTCCAGGAATCCCAGGTCCACAATAAATGTTTGTTTTGTTCGAAAATACATATCCAAACGCTAATTCTGGTCAGCATTATATCGGACAAAAACTTCAAAAAGTGACATTACCGGTCGAAGAAACATTTCAAACTAAGTACAGAATCAATCATTAGGATGTTTTAAACATATAGCTTCAATAAAGTTCCAACCGGAGTATTCCTTCTTGTCTTCGTGAGAAATGGAACGCAAGTGACTACCATGAGAAAAAAGTGCAATCACAAAATGGCTGCTTGATGGACATCTGATATATTCTGCTCTCATTCACTCCCACAACAACATAGAAGCTTCATTATAATTTCTATTGATGGTTGACATCTAGTGGAACCCCTAGGCAGTGCAACATCATTCATATCTCAAGGGGATTTCATTGGGAACTCTGGTGAATACATACAAGCTCAGATTTCTGACTTCCTGTTTTGAGTTCAACTCAGCATTTTGCCTGCCAATATGAGTTCTGTTATACTTACAGACATCATTCAAACAGTTTTAGAAACGTCAGTGTTTTCTATCCAATACTAATAATACTATGCAAATATTAGCAACTATGACTGAGGAGCAGGCCGTTTGATATGGGCACCTTTCATCCAAGCTACTCAATACTGCCCCTGCAGCCATAAAAAGTTAAACTTATCTTATAAAAAACAATCAATCATAATCACTAGTTAACTACACATGGTTGATGATTACTAGATATTATCTAGCGTGTCCTGCGTTGCATATAATCTGACTGAGCATACAAGTATCTAAGTATCTGACTGAGCTGTGGTAGGCAGAAGCAGGCGCGTAAACATTAATTCAAACAGTACTTTCGTGCGTTTTGCCAGCAGCTCTTCGTTGTGCGTCAAGCATTGCGCTGTTTATGACTTAAAGCCTATCAACTCCCGAGATGAGGCTGGCGTAACCGAAGTGAAATTGCTAGCAAGTTAGCGCGCGCTAATAGCGTTTCAAACATCACTCGCTCTGAGCCTTGCAGTGGTTGTTTCCCTAACGCTGCTTCGAGGGTGGCTGTTGTCGTTGTGTTCCTGGTTCGAGCCCAGGGAGGAGCGAGGAGAGGGACGGAAGCTATACTGTTGCACTGGCAATACTAAAGTGCCTATAAGAACATCCAATAGTCAAAGGTTAATGAAAAAATGATCTGCCGAAATTGTTGCCACCCTTATTACTAGCCTGTTCAACCTCTCTTTCGTGTCGTCTGAGATTCCCAAAGATTGGAAAGCAGCTGCGGTCATCCCCCTCTTCAAAGGGGGGGACACTCTTGACCCAAACTGCTACAGACCTATATCTATCCTACCCTGCCTTTCTAAGGTCTTCGAAAGCCAAGTCAACAAACAGATTACCGACCATTTCGAATCTCACCATACCCTCTCTGTTATGCAATCTGGTTTCAGAGCTGGTCATGGGTGCACCTCAGCCACGCTCAAGGTCCTAAACGATATCTTAACCGCCATCGATAAGAAATAGCCTCCAATATCCTACTCAACAAATTGGATGCAGTCTATCACAGTGCCATCCGTTTTGTCACCAAAGCCCCATATACTACCCACCATTGCGACCTGTACGCTCTCGTTGGCTGGCCCTCGCTTCATACTCGTCGCCAAACCCACTGGCTCCATGTCATCTACAAGACCCTGCTAGGTAAAGTCCCCCCTTATCTCAGCTCGCTGGTCACCATAGCATCACCCACCTGTAGCACGCGCTCCAGCAGGTATCTCTCTGGTCACCCCCAAAACCAATTCTTTCTTTGGCCGCCTCTCCTTCCAGTTCTCTGCTGCCAATGACTGGAACGAACTACAAAAATCTCAAACTGGAAACATTTATTTATCTCCCTCACTAGCTTTAAGCACCAGCTGTCAGAGCAGCTCACAGATTACTGTAGCTGTACATAGCCCACTTATAATTTAGCCCAAACAACTACCTCTTTCACTACTGTATTTCATTTATTTATTTATTTTGCTCCTTTGCACCCCATTATTTTTATTTCTACTTTGCACATTCTTCCACTGAAAATCTACCATTCCAGTGTTTTACTTGCTATATTGTATTTACTTTGCCACCATGGCCTTTTTTTGCCTTTACTTCCCTTATCTCACCTCATTTGCTCACATCGTATATAGACTTGTTTCTACTGTATTATTGACTGTATGTTTGTTTTACTCCATGTGTAACTCTGTGTCGTTGTATGTGTCGAACTGCTTTGCTTTATCTTGGCCAGGTCGCAATTGTAAATGAGAACTTGTTCTCAACTTGCCTATCTGGTTAAATAAAGGTGATATAAAAAAATATATATTTTTTTGGTCCTCCAATAATCGGTATAGCTACTCTAAACAGCCTACCCGACCGCATTTGTAATTAATAAATCCAATGTGAAACGTGATAACTATAGTATCCTTAACGACCATTGGAAAAAGTCAATCCTTTCTTCTCTAATTAAACACCTCTCCCTAATTTCAGAATTACGCTTGTAACGTCGTCAGTAGGCTACAGTAACCTATGCTTCAGAGGGGAGAGGCAGGTAGCCTACACACACACGCACACAGACTGGCCAAAATGTCTGCCTGACAGGCAGAGCTGGAATATGTTTTTGAGTTACTGAGTTAGGGCTTTGCATAGGCACTTTGTTGCGATATTTATTGAAATGGAGGGGAAATTCCCAGAACGGCAAATACCGTTATTGACCTTGTTCCCTTGTTTTTAAAATAAGATCACATTCATTTCTGATGTTATGTTCCCAAAACTGGTTCTAAACCTTAGCTGTAATGTGAGTTTGCAAGAGTAACTATCCTTTGTTTCCATCTTAGTGTTGTCTTCGAGACCACCTAACGCAAGACTGATTCAAGACCAAGACCGGAGGGGGGGCGAGACCTAGTCAAGACCGGGAGGGGGACAAGGGGTTCGAGACTGAGTCAAGACCGAGACCAGAATTTTTTTCTGGGGAGATAAATCAAGCCAGCAAAGTCAGCCATTGGTTAGGCCATCAGAAGCTAGATAAAGGCATCTGCTGCCATTCAACTGTATTAGGGCAAAGGTTTGGAGTGACAGTTTAATCAACCAATCACATTTTGACTTATTGAGTGAAGGTTTGTACAAAAACGTATGGAAACTTCTCACTTGAATGCC